>NC_060181.1:36166644-36394071 GCF_021184085.1 Oncorhynchus gorbuscha
GTTGTTGACACTACACTAATCAAGTCGTTCCATTGAGTGTAATAGTTTCTGCAGTGTTGCTATTCGGGGGCTAGCAGGCTAGCTAGCAGTGTTGTTTACGTTACGTTGCGTTAAAAGAACGACAATAGATGGCTAGCGAACCTAGAAAATCGCTCTAGACTACACAATTATCTTTGATACAAAGACGGCTATGTAGCTAGCTAAGTAGCTAGCTACGATCAAACAAATCAAACCGTTGTACTGTAATGAAAATGAAGTGAAAATGTGATACAACCTGTGAATGCGACCGGGTAGTTGAGTTCTATACAGAAGACGTTGGCTAGCTGTTGGCTAGCTAGCAGAGTCACCTACGTTAAGGACGACAAATAGCTGGCTAGCTAACCTCGGTAAATTAAGATAATCACTCTAAGACTACACACTCTAAACCTAAACAACACAATTATCTTGGATACGATGATACGATGATACGAAGACAGCAAAGACAGCTATGTAGCTAGCTAACACTAAACTAATCAAGTCGTTCAGTTGAGTGTAACAGTTTCTCCAGTGCAGCTAATCAGTGGACGTTAGCTAGCTGGCTAGTGAAGACTACGTTAGGACGGCGAAATACGATAATTACGCAATTATCTTTGATACAAAGACGGCTATGTAGCTAGCTGAGAAGAAATTGCTAAGATAAGACAAATCAAACCGTTGTGATATAATGAAATATAATGAAAAAGTTATACTACCCGTTGGAGCGACGTGCAGATGCGACCACTCGCTTCCAATGATATGCCTACAAATATGTCACAATGCTGCAGACACCTTGTGGAAAAGGTAAGCTGACTCCTAGCTCCTCCACAGCCATATAAGGAGTCATTGCCATGAGGCGGTTTCAGAAAATGCGGCACTTCCTGATTGTATTTTTATCTGGGTTTTTCTGTAACATCAGTTCTGTGACACTCACATACAATATCTTTGCGGTTTTGGAAACATCAGAGTGTTTTCTTTCCAAAGCTGTCAATTATATGCATAGTCGAGCATCTTTTCGTGACAAAATATCTTGTTTAAAACGGGAACGTTTTTCTTCCAAAAATTAAAAGAGCGCCCCCTATATCGAAGAAGTTAACCCTCTGTTCCCCCCATGTCTTTGTGTGAGATTGTTTGTTGTAAGGGCATGCGCACTTATGTCTGGTTTTCCAACGGGTTATTTTACCCATATTTTGTTCTTGTGGGTACAGCTTGTTTTTGCATTATTAAAGTGCTCCAGTTGTTACCTTTTCCTTCGCCTGACTTCCCTGCAGTCAGTTACGCACCACTTACAGGGATCTTATTTCTATGGGCTCAAATCAAATCTGTTCAAATCTGACTCAAGAAGATAGAGGAATTTGAGAGTGCCGAAGGAGAGAGATTTATTTTCCAAACATTATTACTACGGTGTGAAGAAGTGGGAGGTTTGGGTTTGGAGGCATTTCACTGTGAGATTGCAGGTTCAGTTTCCAAATACTGTGTGTCTCTGTCATTGATCAAATAAGCCTAAGAGGTGAAGTATGGGAAATGCCAAGGTGCCTGTGAAGTTCTAAAAACTTCCAAACTAAAAGTCAGCTCACGCCACTTTATTTGGCAGAATTATTGCTGCAGTGCATGTGCAACACAGTGCTATAACATCTTCTAGTACAATTGTTTTTTTTTTTGGTAATTTTTTTGTTGTTGTAACAAGCTAACTTTTTAGCCAAGAGCCAAACTAAGAGATGGCATGAGTTTGAATCAACTCATATATTTTCCTTGGTTTCCCCTAAACCCTATTGATATTTAAAACCATGTCCGTCTCAAATGTGCGCGGTGTAGTTGAAGTTTTTTTGTAAGCGAGCTTGATAAATGTGCCGTATGGATTACTTAACCAAAGACTTGATTCAAGAGAGGGGCTTTACATCACATTATGCTCCTATTTCCCATTACCCCCCTCCACAACATTAAAGACGGTGTACGGAAGTTAAGTTGCTAATTTACCTCAAATTTTGACTTGAGGTGTAGGATCTTAATTTTAAATCTGAAACTTGTGTATTTCAGGTTTAAAAAAGGCTTCTGAAGTTTGATATTCCCTTACGAAAAATGTATCGACCCCTACAAAAATGTCAATTTCTAATCCAGATAATAATTCACATTTCCTGTTGCTGCGGGATCATTTTCCTGTTGTAGCAAACTGGCTCAAATGAAGATCCTACATCTGTACTTGTGACTTGGCAAGGCTAACTTTCTGCATCCTGTTGTTTTGTTTTACTGCGGGGGACAGGATATAGCAACACACAGGGACTGGCAACAGGTAGTGCTACACAATATGGATCCAGCTGGCTAGTTTGTTCATTTATTTTGTGAAGGGCAACCAAATCAACTAACGGGATTGAACAAAGGGCCCATCTCTCAATCTTGAAAGCAATGAGGAAAAAGCACAGCTTGCGCCCAGATTGTGCACCTGAATCCTTTGTGTTAATCCCTCTGTTCTCTCTCTGTCTGTCTCTCTCTCTCTCTGTCTCTCTCTGTCTCTCTCTCTGTCTCTCTCTCTGTCTCTCTCTCTCCTCTTCTGTGGCAGGTGTTACTGGCTTGGTTCAAATTGATGGAGAAGGCGATCGGGAGATTGACTTTGCCTTGTGGGACATGACCGATCTTGACTCTGGGGTCTTTCAGGTAGGCACTGACTGCTCCTCTAGCAAAATGGTGGTTAGGCACAAACACACACTGGCACATAAATACACGCTCACACTCTGTAGCTGTGTTCTTTGTCCTCTTCCAGTGTAGCAGCTACAAAACCTGCAATGGCATGCACTTTCGTTCAACACCCAAAGTTAGGCTAACCATCTATCCTGTGTATCTCCAGATCGTATCCGTCTACAACAGCACCCTGAAGGAGTTGGTTCCAGTGCCGGGCATGAAGGTCCAGTGGCCGGGGGGCGCCCCGCCCCAAGACATCCCCGACTGTGGCTTCAAGAATGACAAGCCCGCTTGCTTAGCACGTATGCACCGAGGAACCCCTGGGGCCTCATTTATCAACATAAAAATACAGTGGGGAGAACAAGTATTTGATACACTGCCGATTTTGCAGGTTTTCCTACTTACAAACTATGTAGAGGTCTGTAATTTTTATCATAGGTACACTTCAACTGTGAGAGACGGAATCTAAAACAAAAATCCAGAAAATCACATTGTATGATTTTTAAGTAAGTAGTTTGCATTTAATTGCATGACATAAGTATTTGATACATCAGAAAAGCAGAACTTAATATTTGGTACAGAAACCTTTGTTTGCAATTACAGAGATCATACGTTTCCTGTAGTTCTTGACCAGGTTTGCACACACTGCAGCAGGGATTTTGGCCCACTCCTCCATACAGACCTTCTCCAGATCCTCCAGGTTTCGGGGCTGTCGCTGGGCAATACGAACTTTCAGCTCCCTCCAAAGATGTTCTATTGGGTTCAGGTCTGGAGACTGGCTAGGCCACTCCAGGGCCTTGAGATGCTTCTTAAGGAGCCACTCCTTAGTTGCCCTGGCTGTGTGTTTTGGGTCGTTGTCATGCTGGAAGACCCAGCCATGACCCATCTTCAATGGTCTTACTGAGGGAAGGAGGTTGTTGGCCAAGATCTCGCGATACATGGCCCCATCCATCCTCCCCTCAATATGGTGCAGTCATCCTGTCTCCTTTGCAGAAAAGCATCCCCAAAGAATGATGTTTCCACCTCCATGCTTCACGATTGGGATGGTGTTCTTGGGGTTGTACTCATCCTTCTTCTTCCTCCAAACATGGCGAGTGGAGTTTAGACCAAAAAGCACTATTTTTGTCTCATCAGACCACATGACCTTCTCCCATTCCTCCGCTGGATCAGCAAGATGGTCATTGGCAAACTTCAGACGGGCCTGGACATGAGCTGGCTTGAGCAGGGGGACCTTGCGTGCACTGCAGGTTTTTAATCCATGACGGCGTAGTGAGTTACTAATGGTTTTCTTCCAGCTCTCTTCAGGTCATTGACCAGGTCCTGCCGTGTAGTTCTGGGCTGATCCCTCACCTTTCCTCATGATCATTGATGCCCCACGAGGTGAGATCTTGCATGGAGCCCCAGACCAAGGGTGATTGACCGTCATCTTGATGGTCATCTTGATGGCCCATCCCAGCCTTGTGCAGGTCTACAATTTTATCCCTGATGTCCTTACACCGCTCTCTGGTCTTGGCCATTGTGGAGAGGTTGGAGTCTGTTTGATTGAGTGTGGGGACAGGTGTCTTTTATACAGGTAACAAGTTCAAACAGGTGCAGTTAATACAGGTAATGAGTGGAGAACAGGAGGGCTTCTTAAAGAAAAACTAACAGGTCTGTGAGAGCCGGAATTCTTACTGGTTGGTAGGTGATCAAATACTTATGTCATGCAATAAAATGCAAATTAATTACTTGAAAATCATACAATGTGATTTTCTGGATTTTTGTTTTAGATTCCGTCTCTCACAGTTGAAGTGTACCTATGATAAAAATGACAGACCTCTACATGCTTTGTAAGTAGGAAAATGTCAAAAATCGGCAGTGTATCAAATACTTGTTCTCCCCACTGTATGTATATTTGCATACGAATTAACAAAACCCCTGGAGATTTTATAAACACTGAGAGAAACATTCAAATGTTGTGCTGCTCACAATTATTGCCGTTGCGGTGGCCATATTAACACCACACCGGCAGTCATGATGATAGGAGACACATTTCCTGTGGCCGTTGATCACGGTAATCTCAATCCAAAACTATGGACATGAATGGCGCTGATGGGTAGCCTACCAATCTTGCTAATGGTCCTTGCTAATTAGCTGGTACTCAGCGCTCAGCATGCTTTTTGCAGTTTGGAAGAGTTTGTGCAAGTATTATGATGACATATTGACATTTTTGTTAATTTTGGACTTCGCTAAGGATTTTTACGTTTTTACGTTATCTTTGACTAATTCTGACTATTTTGAGGAAGTGTATGCTGGCTATGGCATCTTAAAATGGTCAAACAGTACTACTGCTGATTTAGTTTCTCATTCGGATCGACTATCCGACTTTGGCTAGCCACCAGCCGAACTGAAGCGTTCTGACTCCTTTAGAGTGCTGTTATGAAATGGACACGGTAAAGCCTGACCCGGACCCATTATGCAGCCATTTTTTAAACCTGTTCCGAAAGGACCAATAGGACAAACTGTCCAATACAAGTGAAGGAAGCAGCAGAAATGGTTTTGCCAAATGTTTTTCTACTTTATTCAACCGGAGCCATGGAGAAAGAGGGAGAGAGAGGCAAAGAGTGAGCAGCTGTGGGCTATTAGGAGGAGTGGAGGGTGTGTGTGTGTGTGTGTGTGTGACACATAGGAAGCTCAGAGCACCATAAGGCACAGAGGGAGAGACCCCAACCACTTATCTCATGCTAGACTAACTTCTTGCTAGTTATTTATCATCCCATCTGGTTACATAGTAGCTGTCTTCAAATGTATTTATATAGCCCTTCTTACATCAGCTGATATATCAAAGTGCTGTACAGAAACCCAGCCTAAAACCCCAAACAGCAAGCAATGCAGGTGTAGAAGCACGGTGCTCGGAAAAACTCCCTAGAAAGGCCAAAACCTAGGAAGAAACCTAGAGAAGAACCAGGCTATGAGGGGTGGCCAGTCCTCTTCTGGCTGTGCTGGGTGGAGATTATAACAGAACATGGCCAAGATGTTCAAATGTTCATAAATTACCAGCATGGTCAAATAATAATAATCACAGTAGTTGTCGAGGGTGCAACAAGTCAGCACCTCAGGAGTAAATGTCAGTTGGCTTTTCATAGCCGATCATTGAGAGTATATCTACCGCTCCTGCTGTCTCAAGAGAGTTGAAAACAGCAGGTCTGGGACAGGTAGCACGTCCGGTGAACAGGTCAGGGTTCCATAGCCGCAGGCAGAACAGTTGAAACTGGAGCAGCACGGCCAGGTGGACTGGGGACAGCAAGGAGTCATCATGCCAGGTAGTCTGGAGGCATGGTTATAGGGCTCAGGTCCTCCAAGAGAGAGAAAGAAAGAGAGACAGAGAGAGAGAATTAGAGAGAGCATACTTAAATTCACACAGGATAAGACAGGAGAAATACTCCAGATATAACAGACTGACCCTAGCCCCCTGAAACATAAACTACTGCAGCATAAATACTGGAGGCTGAGACAGGAGGTGTCAGGAGACACTGTGGCCCCATCTGATGATACCCCCGGACAGGGACAAACAGGCAGGATATTACCAAAGCACAGCCCCCACACCACTAGAGGGATATCTTCAACCACCAACTTACCATCCTGAGACAAGGCCGAGTATAGCCCACAAAGATCTCCGCCATGGCACAACCCAAGGGGGGGCGCCAATCCAGACAGGAAGACCGTGTCAGGGACTCAACCCACTCAAGTGACGCGCCCCTCCTAGGGATGGCATGGAAGAGCACCAGTAAGCCAGTGACTCAGCCCCTGTAATAGGGTTAGAGGCAGAGAATCCCAGTGGAAAGAGGGGAACCGACCAGGCAGAGACAGCAAGGGCGGTTCGTTGTTCCAGAGCCTTTCCGTTCACCTTCACACTCCTGGCCCAGACTACACTCAATCATATGACCTACTGAAGAGATGAGTCTTCAGTAAAGACTTAAAGGTTGAGACCGAGTCTGCATCTCTCACGTGGGTAGGCAGACCATTCCATATAAATGGAGCTCTATAGGAGAAAGCCCTGCCTCCAGCTGTTTGCTTAGAAATTCTATGGACAATTAGGGGGCCTGCATCTTGTGACCGTAGCGTACGTGTAGGTATGTACGGCAGGACCAAATCGGAAAGATAGGTAGGAGCAAGCCCATGTAATGCTTTGTAGGTTAGCGGTAAAACCTTGAAATAAGCCCTTGCCTTAACAGGAAGCCAGTGTAGGGAGGCTAGCACTGAAGTAATACGATTCAAAAAATAAATCATTTGTTCTAGTCAGGATTCTAGCAGCCGTATTTAGCACTAACTGAAGTTTATTTAGTGCTTTATCCGCGTAGCCGGAATGTAGAGCATTGAAGTCGTCTAACCTAGAACAGGTAATAAAAGCATGGATTCATTTTTCTGCATAATTTTTGGACAATGTTCTGGATTTTTGCAATGTTATGTAGATGGAAAAAAGCTGTCTTTGAAACAGTCTTGATATGTCAAAAGAGAGATCGGGGTCCAGATTAACCCCAAGGTCCTTCACAGTTTTATTTGAGACGACTGTACAACCATCAAGATTAATTGTTATTTTCAACAGAAGATCTCTTTGTTTCTTGGGACCGAGAACAAGCATCTCTGTTTTGTCCGAGTTTAAATGTAGAACGTTTGCAGCCAACCACTTCCTTATGTCTGAAACACAGGCTTCTAGAGAGGGCAATTTTGGGGCTTCACCATGTTTCATTGAAATGTACAGCTGTGTGTCATCCTCATAGCAGTGAAAGTTAACATTATGTTTTCGACTGCATCAAACTGAAAGAAGCTAGCTAACTAGGCTAATTGAGCCTAGCCATAACATTACTGAGCTTTTCACTGTCCTACAGTTAGCCTACACATTTAAAAAATAAAATATTTAACCTTTTATTTAACCAGGTAGGCCAGTTGAGAACGAGTTCTCATTTACAACTGCAACCTGGCCAAGATAAAGCAAAGCAGTGCGACAAAAACAACAACACAGAGCTACACATGGGATAAACAAATGTACAGTCAATAACACAAAAGAAAAATATGTATACAGTGTGTGCAAATGAAGTAAGGAGGTAAGGCAATAAATAGGCCAATAGTGGTGATGTAATTACAATTTAGCCATTTACACTGGAGTGCTATATGTGCAGATGAGGATGTGCAAGTAGAAATACTGATGTGCAAAAGAGCAGAAAAACAAAAACACATATGGGGATGAGGTAGGCAGTTGGTTGGATGGGCTATTTACAGATGGGCTGTGTACAGATGCAGCAATCGGTAAGCTGCTCTGAAAGCTGACGCTTAAAGTTAGTTGGGGAGATATGTCTCCAACTTCAGTGATTTTTGCAATTCGTTCCAGTCATAGGCAGCAGAGAACTCGAAGGAAAGGCGGCCAAAAGAGGTGTTGGATGACCAGTGAAATATACCTGCTGGAGCGTGTGCTACTGGTGGGTGTTCCTATGGTGACCAGTGAGCTGAGAAGGCAGAGCTTTACCAAGCCAAGACTTATAGATGACCTGGAGCCAGTGGGTTTAGCGACGAATATGTAGTGAGGTCCGGCCAACGAGAGCATACAGGTCGCAGTGGTGGGTAGTATATGGGGCTTTGGTGACAAAACGGATAGCACTGTGATGGACTGCATCCAATTTGCTGAGTAGAGTGTTGGAGGCTATTTTGTAAATGACATCGCCGAAGTCCAGGATCGGTAGGATAGTCGGTTTTACGAGGGTATGTTTGGCAGCATAAGTGAAGGAGGCTTTGTTGCAAAATAGAAAGCAGATTCTAGATTTAACTTTGATTGGAGATGCTTAATGTGAGTCTGGAAGGAGAGTTTACAGTCTAGCCAGACACCTAGGTATTTATAGTTGTCCACATATTCTAAGTCACAACCGTCCAGAGAAGTGATGCTCGTCGGGCGGGCGGGTGCGGGCTTTTAAGAGCAGTTGGAGGCCATGGAAGGAGTTTTGTATGGCGTTGAAGCTTGTTTGGAGGTTTGTTAACACAGTGTCCAAAGAAGGACCAGATGTACAGTTGAAGTCGGAAGTTTACATACACTTAGGTCGGAGTCATTAAAACTCATTTTTCAACCACTCGACAAATTCCTTGTTAACAAACTAGAGTTTTGACAAGTCGGTTTGGACATCTACTTTGAGCATGACACAAGTAATTTTTCCAACAACACTGTATCACATTTCCAATGGGTCAGAAGTTTACATACATTAAGTTGAAAATTCCAGAAAATTATGTCATGGCTTTAGAAGCTTCTGATAGGCTAATTGACATAATTTGAGTCAATTGTAGGTGTACCTGTGGATGTATTTCAAGGCCTACCTTCAAAACCAGTGCCTCTTTGCTTGACATCATGGGAAAATCAAAAGAAGCCAAGGCCAAGATCAACCAAGACCTCAGAAAACAATTGTAGACCTCCACAAGTCTGGTTTATCCTTGGGAGTAATTTCCAAACGCCTGAAGGTACCATGTTCATCTGTACAAACAATAGTACGCAAGTATAAACACCATGGGACCACGCAGCTGTCATACCGCTCAGGAAGGAGACAAGTTCTGTCTCCTAGAGATGAACGTACTTTGGTGCAAAAAGTGCAAATCAATCCCAGAACAACAGCAAAGGACCTTGTGAAGATGCAAAAGTATCTATATCCACAGTTAAACCATTATTATATCAACATAACCTGAAAGGCCGCTCAGCAAGGAAGAAGCCACTGGTCCAAAACCGCCATAAAAAAAGCCTGACAACTGTTTGCAATTGCACAGGGGGACAAAGATACTTTTTGGAGAAATGTCCTCTGGTCTGATGAAACAAAAATGGAACTGTTTGGCCATAATGGCCATCGTTATGATTGGAGGAAGAAGGGGGAGGCTTGCAAGCCGAAGAACACCATCCCAACCGTGAAGCACGGGGTTGACAACATGTTGGGGGGGTGCTTTGCTGCTGGAGAGACAGGGGCACTTCACAAAATATATGGCATCATGAGGTGTGAAAATTCTGTGGATATATTGAAGCAACATCTCAAGACATCAGTCAGGGACTTAACCTTTCTGGGATCGTTAGGGACGCTAGCGTCCCACCTCGCCAACAGCCAGTGAAATTGCAGGGTGCCAAATTCAAAACAACAGAAATTTCTTAATTAAAATTCCTCAGCCATACAAGTATTTTGCACCATTTTAAAGATACACTTCTCGTTAATCCAACCACAGTGTCCGATTTCAAAAAGGCTTTTCAGCATGAAGCAGAACATATCATTATGTTAGGTCAGCAACTAGTCACAGAAAGCATTCAGCCATTTTCCAACCAAAAAGAGGTGTCACAAAAAGCAAAAATACAGATAAAATGAATCACTAACCTTTGACGATCTTCATCAGATGACACTCCCAGGACTCAATGTTACACAATACATGTATGTATTGGGGGGGTGGAGCTGTTGGCCGGGGTTGGGGTAGACGGGTGGAAAGCATGCTTTGTGAAATTCTCGATTATTGTGGATAACATAACTCCACTCTGATTATAGCGTAAATAGCAGCCTACCTGTTGGCTTTTGGTCGTTGTAACTTTTCTTTCTCATTTCTGTAATTTAAATTCCATCTTTCATTGATTAGATATCCCCTGCCTTTATTGCTACAAAGCATAGCAGCAATGCAGTTGTCTCTCTCTCCCTGCTAGAAGGGAAAGGATCAGAGCCCATGTATAGAGTTGCATCAAATCAAATACATTTGCATTTGTCATGTGTGTCGAATACAACTAGTGTAGACCTTACGGTGAAATGCTTACTTACTAGCCCTTAACCAACAATGCAGTTCAAGAAATAGAGTTATGAAAATATGTACTAAATATCTTTATTTAGTAAAGTTATAAATAACTTTATAAAGTAAAGTAAAAATAAAAAAAATGTAAAAATATAAGTAACACAATAAAATAACAATAACGAGACTATATTCAGGGGGTACCGATACTGTGTCAATGTGCGAGGGTACAGGTTAGTCGAGGTAATTTGTACATGTAGGTACGGGTAATGTTATGCAGATGAATGAGGACCCAAAAGCGACTTGGCGAAAACAGAGTCTTTATTCCAGTAAAGGAAATAGGCAATACTCCTGGACAATCAGAGCAGAAAACAAAACATAACTTAATTCCACTCGTAGTGACGAGGACAGACTGGAGACTCGACCATTAACTGTAGGTTGCCTCGGGAAGGCACCGACCGTAGCAGACTCAGACACCTGCTCACACGCAGCATCTGAGGGAAACAAGACACAACAGGGCGAGACAAAGACACAGCACGGCGAACAATATACAAGGATCCGACAGGACAGAAACGGAAAACAAGGGGAGAAATAGGGACTCTAATCAGAGGGCAAGATACGGAACAGGTGTGAAAAGACTAGATGATTGAGTAGGGGAATAGGAACAGCTGGGAGCAGGAACGGAACGATAGAGAGAAGAGAGAGAGGGAGGGAGAGAGAAAAAAGGGAACGAACCTAATAAGACCAGCAGGGGGAAAACGAACAGAAGGGAAAGCAAAATGACAAGATAATATAAGACAAAACATGACAGTACCCCCCCCACTCACCGAGCGCCTCCTGGCGCACTCGAGGAGGAATCCTGGCGGCAACGGAGGAAATCATCAATCAGCGAACGGTCCAGCACGTCCCGAGACGGAACCCAACTCCTCTCCTCAGGACCGTAACCCTCCCAATCCACTAAGTATTGGTGACCCCGTCCCCGAGAACGCATGTCCATGATCCTACGTACCTTGTAAATAGGTGCGCTCTCGACAAGGACGGGGGGGGGGGGAAGACGAATGGGGGTGCGAAGAAAGGGCTTGACACAGGAGACATGGAAGACAGGATGGACGCGACGAAGATGTCGCGGAAGAAGCAGTCGCACAGCGACAGGATTGACGACCTGGGAGACACGGAACGGACCAATGAACCGCGGAGTCAACTTACGAGAAGCTGTCGTAAGGGGAAGGTTACGAGTGGAAAGCCACACTCTCTGGCCGCAACAATACCTAGGACTCTTAATCCTACGTTTATTGGCGGCTCTCACAGTCTGTGCCCTGTAACGGCAAAGTGCAGACCTCACCCTCCTCCAGGTGCGCTCACAACGTTGGACAAACGCTTGAGCGGAGGGAACGCTGGACTCGGCAAGCTGGGATGAGAACAGAGGAGGCTGGTAACCCAGACTACTCTGAAACGGAGATAACCCGGTAGCAGACGAAGGAAGCGAGTTGTGAGCGTATTCTGCCCAGGGGAGCTGTTCTGCCCAGGACGCAGGGTTTCTAAAAGAAAGGCTGCGTAGTATGCGACCAATCGTCTGATTGGCCCTTTCTGCTTGACCGTTAGACTGGGGATGAAACCCGGAAGAGAGACTGACGGACGCACCAATCAAACGACAGAACTCCCTCCAAAACTGTGACGTGAATTGCGGACCTCTGTCTGAAACGGCGTCTAACAGGAGGCCATGAATTCTGAACACATTCTCGATGATGATTTGTGCCGTCTCCTTAGCGGAAGGAAGCTTAGCGAGGGGAATGAAATGTGCCGCCTTAGAGAACCTATCGACAACCGTAAGAATCACAGTCTTCCCCGCAGACAAAGGCAGACCGGTAATGAAGTCTAAGGCGATGTGAGACCATGGTCGAGAAGGAATGGGAAGCGGTCTGAGACGACCGGCAGGAGGAGAGTTACCTGACTTAGTCTGTGCGCAGTCCGAACAAGCAGCCACGAAACGGCGCGTGTCACGCTCCTGAGTAGGCCACCAAAAGCGCTGGCGAATAGAAGCAAGAGTACCTCGAACGCCGGGATGACCAGCTAACTTGGCAGAGTGAGCCCACTGAAGAACAGCCAGACGAGTAGAAACAGGAACGAAAAGAAGGTTACTAGGACAAGCGCGCGGCGACGCAGTGTGCGTGAGTGCTTGCTTAACCTGTCTTTCAATTCCCCAGACTGTCAACCCGACAACACGCCCATAAGGAAGAATCCCCTCGGGATCAGTAGAAGCCACAGAAGAACTAAAGAGACGGGATAAGGCATCAGGCTTGGTGTTCTTACTACCCGGACGGTAAGAAATCACAAACTCGAAACGAGCGAAAAACAACGCCCAACGAGCTTGACGTGCATTAAGTCGTTTGGCAGAACGGATGTACTCAAGGTTCTTATGGTCTGTCCAAACGACAAAAGGAACGGTCGCCCCCTCCAACCACTGTCGCCATTCGCCTAGGGCTAAGCGGATGGCGAGCAGTTTGCGGTTACCCACATCATAGTTGCGTTCCGATGGCGACAGGCGATGAGAAAAATAAGCGCAAGGATGAACCTTATCGTCAGACTGGAAGCGCTGGGATAGAATGGCTCCCACGCCTACCTCTGAAGCGTCAACCTCGACAATGAATTGTTTAGTGACGTCAGGAGTAACGAGGATAGGAGCGGACGTAAAACGTTTCTTGAGAAGATCAAAAGCTCCCTGGGCGGAACCGGACCACTTAAAACACGTCTTGACAGAAGTAAGAGCTGTGAGAGGGGCAGCAACTTGACCGAAATTACGAATGAAACGCCGATAGAAATTAGCGAAATCTAGAAAGCGCTGCAACTCGACACGTGACCTTGGAACGGGCAAATCACTGACAGCTTGGACCTTAGCGGGATCCATCTGAATGCCTTCAGTGGAAATAACAGAACCGAGAAAAGTGACGGAGGAGACATGAAAAGAGCACTTCTCAGCCTTCACGTAGAGACAATTCTCTAAAAGGCGCTGGAGTACACGTCGAACGTGCTGAACATGAATCTCGAGTGACGGTGAAAAAATCAGGATATCGTCAAGGTAGACAAAAACAAAGATGTTCAGCATGTCTCTCAAAACATCATTAACTAATGCCTGAAAAACAGCTGGCGCATTAGCGAGACCAAACGGCAGAACCCGGTACTCAAAATGCCCTAACGGAGTGTTAAACGCCGTTTTCCACTCGTCCCCCTCTCTGATGCGCACGAGATGGTAAGCGTTACGAAGGTCCAACTTAGTAAAGAACCTGGCTCCTGCAGAATCTCGAAGGCTGATGACATAAGGGGAAGCGGATAACGATTCTTAACCGTTATGTCATTCAGCCCTCGATAATCCACGCAGGGGCGCAGAGTACCGTCCTTCTTCTTAACAAAAAAAAACCCCGCCCCGGCAGGGGAGGAAGAAGGCACTACGGTGCCGGCGTCAAGAGACACAGACAAATAATCCTCGAGAGCCTTACGTTCGGGAGCCGACAGAGAGTATAGTCTACCCCGAGGAGGAGTGGTCCCCGGAAGGAGATCAATACTACAATCATACGACCGGTGAGGAGGAAAGGGAGTTGGCTCTGGACCGACTGAAGACCGTGCGCAGATCATGATATTCCTCCGGCACTCCTGTCAAATCGCCAGGTTCCTCCTGAGAAGTGGGGACAGAAGAAACGGGAGGGATAGCAGACATTAAACACTTCACATGACAAGAAACGTTCCAGGATAGGATAGAATTACTAGACCAATTAATAGAAGGATTATGACATACTAGCCAGGGATGACCCAAAACAACAGGTGTAAAAGGTGAACGAAAAATCAAAAAGGAAATAGTCTCACTGTGGTTACCAGATACTGTGAGGGTTAAAGGTAGTGTCTCATATCTGATACTGGGGAGATGACTACCATCTAAGGCGAACATGGGCGTAGGCTTCCCTAACTGTCTGAGAGGAATGTCATGTTTCCGAGCCCATGCTTCGTCCATAAAACAACCCTCAGCCCCAGAGTCTATCAAGGCACTGCATGTAACACCCGAACCGGTCCAGCGTAGATGGACCGACATAGTAGTACAGGATCTTGATGGAGAGACCTGAGTAGTAGCGCTCACCAGTAGCCCTCCGCTTACTGATGAGCTCTGGCTTTTACTGGACATGAATTGACAAAATGTCCAGCAAGTCCGCAATAGAGGCACAGGCGGTTGGTGATCCTCCGTTCCCTCTCCTTAGTCGAGATGCGAATACCTCCCAGCTGCATGGGCTCAGTCTCTGAGCCAGAGGAGGGAGATGGTTGCGATGCGGAGAGGGGAAACACCGTTAACGCGAGCTCTCTTCCACGAGCTTGGTGACGAAGATCTACCCGTCGTTCTATGCGGATGGCGAGTGCAATCAAAGAGTCCACACTGGAAGGAACCTCCCGGAAGAGAATCTCATCTTTAACCTCTGCGTGGAGTCCCTCCAGAAAACGAGCGAGCAGCGCCGGCTCGTTCCAGTCACTAGAGGCAGCAAGAGTGCGAAACTCTATAGAGTAATCCGTTATGGATCGATCACCTTGACATAGGGAAGCCAGGGCCCTAGAAGCCTCCCTACCAAAAACTGAACGATCAAAAACCCGAATCATCTCCTCTTTAAAGTTCAGGTAATTGTTAGAACAATCAGCCCTTGCCTCCCAGATAGCTGTGCCCCACTCTCGAGCCCGGCCAGTAAGGAGTGATATGACGTAAGCAACCCGAGCTCTCTCTCTAGAGTATGTGTTGGGTTGGAGAGAGAACACAATATCACACTGGGTGAGAAAGGAGCGGCACTCCGTGGGCTGCCCGGAGTAACAAGGTAGGTTATTAACCCTAGGTTCCGGAGGCTCGGCAGACCAGGAAGTAGCAGGTGGCACGAGACGAAGATTCTGGAACTGTCCAGAGAGGTCGGAAACCTGAGCGGCCAGGTTCTCAACGGCATGACGAGCAGCAGACAATTCCTGCTCGTGTCTGCCGAGCATGGCTCCTTGGATCTCGACGGCAGTGTTACGAGAATCTGTAGTCGCTGGGTCCATTCTTGGTCGGATCCTTCTGTTATGCAGGTGAATGAGGACCCAAAAGCGACTTGGCGAAAACAGAGTCTTTATTCCAGTAAAGGAAATAGGCAATACTCCTGGACAATCAGAGCAGAAAACAAAACATAAAAACTTAATTCCACTCGTAGTGACGAGGACAGACTGGAGACTCGACCATTAACTGTAGGTTGCCTCGGGAAGGCACCGACCGTAGCAGACTCAGACACCTGCTCACACGCAGCATCTGAGGGAAACAAGACACGACAGGGCGAGACAAAGACACAGCACGGCGAACAATATACAAGGATCCGACAGGACAGAAACGGAAAACAAGGGGAGAAATAGGGACTCTAATCAGAGAGCAAGATACGGAACAGGTGTGAAAAGATTAGATGATTGAGTAGGGGAATAGGAACAGCTGGGAGCAGGAACGGAACGATAGAGAGAAGAGAGAGAGGGAGGGAGAGAGAAAAAAGGGAACGAACCTAATAAGACCAGCAGGGGGGAAACGAACAGAAGGGAAAGCAAAATGACAAGATAATATAAGACAAAACATGACAGGTAAAGTGACTATAAATAGATGATAAACAGCAGGTGGCAGCAGCAGCGTAAAAAAGAACGGGGGGGGGGATCAATGTAAATAGTCTGGGTGGCCATTTGATGAATTGTTCAGCAGTATTATGGCTTGGGGGTAGAAGCTGTTAAGGAGCCTTTTGGCGCTCCGGTACTGCTTGCCGTGCGGTAGCAGAGAGAACAGTCTATGACTTGGGTGACTGGAGTCTTTGACCATTTTTGTGCCTTCCTCTGACACCGCCTGGTATATAGGTCCTGGATGTCAGGAAGCTTGTCCCCAGTGATGTACTCACGGTCAGATGCCGAGCAAGTTTCCATTCCAGACGGTGATGCAACAGATCAGGATGCTCTCGATGGTGCAGCTGTATAACTTTTTGAGGATCTGGGGACCCATGCCGAATCTTTTCAGTCTCCTGATGGGGAAAAAGGTGTTATCGTGTCCTCTTCACGAATGTCTTGGTGTGTTTGGACCATGATAGTTTGTTGGTGATGTGGACACCAAGGAACTTCAAACTCTTGAACCGTTGCACTACAGCCCAGTCGATGTTAATGGGGGCCTGTTTTGCCCGCCTTCTCCTATAGTCCATAATCAGCTCCTTTGTCTTGCTCACATTGAGGAAGAGGTTGTTGTCCTGGCACCACACTGCCAGGTCTCTGACCTCCTCCCTATAGGCTCATCATTGTCGGTGATCAGGCCTACCACTGTTGTGTCTTCAGCAAACTTAATGATGGTGTTAGAGTCGTGTTTGGCCATGCAGTCATGGTTGAACAGGGAGGACAGGACGGGACTAAGCACGCACCCCTGAGCGGCCCCAGTGTTGAGGTTCAGCATGGCAGATGTGTTGTTGCCTACCCTTACCACCTGGGGGCGGCCCGTCAGGAAGTCCATGATCCAGTTGCAGAGAGAGGTGTTTAGTCCCAGGGTCCCGAGCTTAGTGATGAGCTTTGTGTGCACTATTGTGTTGAACGCTCAGCTGTAGTCAATGAACAGCATTCTCACATAGGTGTGTGTTCCTTTTGTCCAGGTGGGAAAGGTCAGTGTGGAGCGCGATTGAGATTGAGTCATCTGTGGATCTGTTGGGGTGGTATACGAATTGGGGTGGGACTAGGGTTTCCGGCATGATGGTGTTGATGTGAGCCATGACCAGCCTTTCAAAGCACTTCATGGCTACCAACATGAGTGCTATGGTGTGGTAATAATTTAGGCATGTTACCTTCGCTTCTTTGGGCACAGGGACTATGGTGGTCTGCTTGAAACATCACATTGTATTGGTCACGTGAACATTCTTGTTTTCCTAATTCCAACAGTGCAGTAGTATTTAAAAACGATTCACAATACACACAATCTAAAAGTAAAAGGGTGGATTTAAGAAATATATAAATATTAGATCAAGCAATGTTGGAGTGGCATTGACTAAAATACAGTAGAATAGAATACAGTATACACATATGAGTTGAGTAAAGCAATATTTAAACAGTATTAATGTGACCAGTGTTCCATTATTAAAGTGGCCAGTGATTCCATGTACAGTGCCTTGCGAAAGTATTCGGCCCCCTTGAACTTTGCGACCTTTTGCCACATTTCAGGCTTCAAACATAAAGATATAAAACTGTATTTTGTTGTCAAGAATCAACAACAAGTGGGACACAATCATGAAGTGGAATGACATTTATTGGATATTTCAAACTTTTTTAACAAATCAAAAACTGAAAAATTGGGCGTGCAAAATTATTCAGCCCCTTTACTTTCAGTGCAGCAAACTCTCTCCAGAAGTTCAGTGAGGATCTCTGAATGATCCAATGTTGACCTAAATGACTAATGATGATAAATACAATCCACCTTTGTGTAATCAAGTCTCCGTATAAATGCACCTGCACTGTGATAGTCTCAGAGGTTAGTTAAAAGCGCAGAGAGCATCATGAAGATCCAGAGGGTGGTTGCGGGTAAAGGAGTAAAGGTGGTCTAGAGTTTTTTTAAACTCTGGCTGCACATGTGACATGCTGGTAGAAATGAGGTCAAACGGATTTAGGTTTGCCTGCATTAAAGTCCCTGGCCACTAGGAGGGCCGCTTTTGGATGAGCATTTTCTTGTTTGCTTATGGCTGGATACTCCTCATCGATATGGCTTTATACAGCTGCGTCATGCAGCCCTTGTGTTTTGATTTCTAAAGCATTCTCAGGTTTAGAAGCCTATCACAACTAATTGTGATGGCTATATTAAATGGATTTATTTACTTGTTTAAGCAACTTATATTATTTGGTTATTTTTATCTACCTTAGCTGGATGCAAATGCTATAAGTGGCTATGTATAAGAGTGTCTGCTCTGTATATGACTCAAATGTTAATGTATTTATTTTATCTATTTAACCTTTATTTAACTTGGCAAGTCAGTTAAGAACAAATTCTTATTTGCAATGACGGCCTACTCCGGCCAAACACGGACCAAGCTGGGTCAATGCTCCTCCCTATGGGACTGTAGTAGCAAATGAACAAAACCTTGCCATATGCTACACATACTATGACAGATGTTATTGAATTTGCCCTGGGTATAACTTCATAGAATTCAATAACATAGTTTGTTCTTTCGTCCCAGGGACTGTCACTATGCACCAGATGGTGGCCATCGTTGTGTGCTTCATCTTCATCATCATCGCCACCGTCACCGTCTTCATCTACAGGTCAGTGGTACCCCTTTTTTTACCGTACAGTGTACCCCTTCCCTGAGCAAGACACTGGTCGATGGTTATGGGTTCTTATGCCACCCCTCCACTCCCGACCCCTCCTCCACCAATCCTCTGTTGCTCTCGCCTTTCTGTTCACTCTCTTCCCATACTCTGCACATCTTTCCTTTTCTCTATTTTATCCCCCCCTATCTCTTCCTCTTCTGTTTGTTTTTCTACCTTCTACAATCATGGTATGCTTTTGCCTCCCTGTTTAACTTTCTTACCCACATTGTTACTCTGTCTATCTCTCTTGTCCTCTTCACCCTGTGACGCTCCTCTTTTCACTATCTTTCTTCCTCTGCCCTCTTTTTCCTTACTCTTTCTTCACACATTACAGGGAGATCACTGCCAGGCCAAGAAGGAACGAATAAAAGTGTTTCTGTCTCCTCTTCAGTGATGACTCACCACCAGGGTCATGTTCATTAGGCACCACACAGAAATAAACAGACAGAAACAGTGAGGGACTACCTGGACCTGTTTTAATAAAAAAAACATTCATTTTCGTTTTCCATTGAAAAGTGTTTTTATATATTTACCTCCAGCCCCGTGTTTGCCCTTTGACCCTGCTCTCTGGCCTGTTTCCAGCTCCATCCGTCTTGCAGCTGAAAAGGTCACTTGCTTTATAGCTTGTCATGTCTTGTGATAAAATTGTTTGACATTGAGTGCAAGTCCAGGTGAAAGTATACCTTACTTTCTAAATAATTGTTTTCTCTGGAGGAATATCAGGCCTAAGGTCGAAGTATATTTTGTCTCGTATCAAATATAAAAAATAAATATGTTTTTACATTTTCTAGAGATTTATGTTAACTTTGATAGGTGAAAAGTGAAATAGTTAAAGTTCAGTTACATATTCTAGCCAATAATTATGCTAAAGTCACTTTGTGTTTGATATAAGCTATCCTCAATCTTGACTTTTGTCTGATAATTCCGATATTTCACATTTTATTAAAGGAATACTTCAAAATGTTGGCAATAAGTTCCTTATCTACTTCCCCAGAGTCAGGTGAACTTGTGGATACCATTTTTATGTTTCTAGCGCTAGCACAATTGCTAACTAGCGTTAGCGCAATGACTGGCACTCTATGGGTATCTGCTAGTGTGCTATGGGTATCTACTAGCACTCGAGCAGATAACCATAGACTTCCAATCATTGTGCTAATGCTAGCTAGCATTGGCTCATGAAAGTAACTTCCTTTTTACTGGACACAGTAACTTCCTTTTTAAATGGATACATATTTTATCCACAAGTTAATCTGACTCTGGGGAAGTAAATAAAGGGCCTCATTGCCAAAATCCCAAAGAATCCCTTTAAATGTGCTGTAAAATTACACAGACCCTTTTTTTCACTTTTTTTTCACGTTATAAAATAGAGCAACGTGTAGTACATTTGAATAGCACATAGCCGTAGGCGAATACATTTATGAATGTTTATTTTCACATTCTTGTAAAATAAGTGCTTATGATATGAATGACTTAATCTATGGATTACTAAGTATCTGTAAATGTATTGCTTAAAGTTAATGGAAGCTACTGTATGATGTTTGTATGTTCATAGATTTTTTTTTAAACAACAACATAAATGTGTTATTACTACACATGAATAGTGACTTTTTTACCTCTTCTTACATAATGTTCCATTACAGTAAAGAATGTTAGATCAAGCAGAGGAGGCTACTGAGGTGAGGACGGCTCATAATAATGGCTGGAATGGAGTGAAAGGAATAGTATTGAACACATGGAAACCATGTGCGTGATGTTTGATATCATTCCATTGATTCCGTTCCAGCCATTACTATGAGCCCGTCCTCCTCAATTAAGGTGCAACCAGCCGACTGTGATATCAAGGTACAGGTCTGAACAACTTCACACAGACAGCACTGTTGGTGAATGATAACTCGATTAAGTTGTATTCACAAATTGAGGGGTGACACTCCAATCAGGTCACCCACTATAATAGAGCACTATAATAGAGCTCTATCCAAACTCAATGAATTAATCCCATCCCCAATGCTATAGTTAGGTTGCATTTGTTTCTGAGAAATGTGTGTGTGAATACAGTTTGGTGGTGGGTGATAGAGGTTCTGATTTTGGAGTGTTGATGGCCTGTGTGGGTAGAGGTTCAGTCCTATACAGTGTACACTCATGCTGAAACACATCCATCCCTCTCCTTAATCTCTGTCCTTTATTCTGGATTCTCTTTCTCTTTATTGATTTCTCTTTCTCCGTCACCCTCACACAATTTTGTCTTCCACCATCCTCACCTCCTTTCTCTACTCTATCCTTCTACCTATTTCTCTCTCTCTCTCTCTCTCTCTCTCTCTCTCTCTCTCTCTCTCTCTCTCTCTCTCTCTCTCTCTCTCTCTCTCAAACCTCCTCTTTCCATCACTCTTTGTCTCCCTTTCTCTCACCTTCCACCTTCTCTCCCTGTTTGTCCCTCTCTCACCCCCCCCCCTACACCCTCTCCATCAGGAAACTGAAGTTGGAGAATGAGTTGGCTGCTCAGCTCTGGCGGGTGCAGTGGGAGGACGTGCAGATGAGCGACCTGGAGAAAGTGATGCGCAGGGCCTGCAGCAGACTCACCCTGTCTCTGGTACTGCACGTAGAAACACACACGTACAGCGTATAGAGGCTTGAAATACAGTGCACCTACACAATTCCACAGGGAAACACACGGTTGAAAAGGACACTGTTCTCATTCCCTCTCTATGTCTCTATATGGTCCACAGAGAGGCTCCAACTATGGTTCCCTCCTGACCATGGACGGAAACTTCCAGATCTACGCCAAGACTGGCTACTACAAGGTCTGTCCTTTTACACAGGGATTGTTGTAATAGACTGACAATGCTTATGATGTTTGCTTTATTAAGGATTTGTGTAGCGATACCTACAGTAGATGGATACATAAAGGCTTCATAAGCACTACATAAATGCTTCACAAATCATCTATAAGCATATGACATACTCTATAAATCAGGGGTTCTCAAACTTTTGGGGGGCTGGGGATCCCTTTTATGATAGCAAATTCATCAGGGACCCCTCATAATCAGAACACAACTGGAGTCAGATACAAATATCATAAAAGGAGTATGATTATGACTCTGGCAGTTCCGGACGAACCAAGTCTCTGGCCTTGGGGATGACATTTAAATCACGCCTCTAATTAAACCCCTACAACTCATCCAGAATGCCGCAGCCCGTCTGGTGTTCAACCTTCCCAAGTTCTCTCACGTCACCCCGCTCCTCCGCTCTCTCCACTGGCTTCCAGTTGAAGCTCGCATCCGCTACAAGACCATGGTGCTGGCCTACGGAGCTGTGAGGGGAACGGCACCTCAGTACCTCCAGGCTCTGATCAGGCCCTACACCCAAACAAGGGCACTGCGTTCATCCACCTCTGGCCTGCTCGCCTCCCTACCACTGAGGAAGTACAGTTCCCGCTCAGCCCAGTCAAAACTGTTCGCTGCTCTGGCCCCCCAATAGTGGAACAAACTCCCTCACGACGCCAGGACAGCGGAGTCAATCACCACCTTCCGGAGACACCTGAAACCCCACCTCTTTAAGGAATACCTAGGATAGGATAAAGTAATCCTTCTCACCCCCCTTAAAATATTTAGATGCACTATTGTAAAGTGGCTGTTCCACTGGATGTCATAAGGTGAATGCACCAATTTGTAAGTCGCTCTGGATAAGAGCGTCTGCTAAATGACTTAAATGTAAATGTATCTGAGAGAAAATGTTGCCGTTTTCAAGCTAATTTCCTGCCGTTTGACACATTTTGTCATGGGGCAGAGAGATGTTTTTGTTGGTTCAGCTTTAAAGGATATTTATAGGTAATATCCTGCAATTCCATGTATTTTGCCATGAGGCAGAGAGAAAACGTTATAGTTTTGAAGCTTAAATTACAGTGCATTTATGTTTTAAAAACCATTTTTGGGGAATACAAGAAGTATTCAGTTAAAACCTTGATAATTGGTTGAGAACCGTGGATACTAAGAACCCTGTGACCCTCCCAGGCCCATGTTGCCTTGGGTTAATAACATACATTGTAGATGAATAATATTACATTGTGTATTGCAGTACGCCCTCTAAACGTATTCCACAAATCCCTTTGCCAAAATGAGTTCAATCTGTTGTCGTTAGTAATATTCACACAGAAAATATCTGTCCGCGGACCCCCCTGCAGTACCTGGGACACACTTTGAGAACCCCTGCTATAAACGGTGTATAAACATACATAGTGTGTTATGTCACATTTGGCAATTTGCTCTACAGGAGGATGTCACCTTTTATTAACCATTTAAAGTGTATGACATACGCTTACAGATTATTTGTGATGCATTTATGTAGTGCTTATGAAGCCTTGATGAATGCTATATAAAGCCTTTATATTGACCCAATATTTGCCAGTGAGAAGTGTTCGTCCCGGGATTCTGATAGGCTTCACCTGGGCATTTGCATAGTTTACATCCTTGGAGTCAGAATTACAAGTGAATTACAATCATTTTACATCACCCCATATTACCGACGGACACAGATAGTAAAATCATGATAAAATATTGTGTTAATTAATGTGTCCTCCTTTCCAGGGAAACATTGCGGCCATTAAGTACGTCACTAACAAGAAGCGCATCGAGCTCACCAGGATGGTGCTCTTTGAGCTTAAACATGTGAGGGTTTTATTCAGTAGGCTTGTAAACATGTTGCCAGAGCAACAATGTCCTTTCTAGTATTCTGTCTACTCATTATGTTGTAAGGTGTATACTTGTCTCAGGTGTAAATGCTTTTGTATGTTGGTGATTATATATGCAGTTGCTAGTATGTTGGTATTGATGTTAAGCTTCTTTCCACCAGATCCGTGATGTTCAAAACGAGCACCTGACTCGCTTTATCGGAGCCTGTATTGATCCTCCCAACATCTGTATCATCACAGAGTACTGCCCCCGGGGCAGCCTGCAGGTACTTCACACAGCCTACAGGATCTAATTGTTCTATTCTATATTATTCCATTCTATTCTTTAACTTTATATAACCTTAGCGTTGTGATCCAAAAACCCCTATTGGTCTCTTATCTCCCTCATCACACATTCTCACAATGAATTCATGAACCATCTAGCCTACAATTACAACCCTTGGGTCTTGAGATGGTTGGTTCATCCTCTAGGCTACATGTGTTGAATACCGACAGCCTGTGTGAAAGGAGTATGCCATGTCATGTATATTCTGATGTTAGCATTGTGGACTGGGATTATTAACCTCTGGGTGACTTTCATGTCTGGCTGGTTTGAAATATGTTCTGAATATGTGTGTGTCTGTGTAAATTGTCATGTTTATGTTCATGTGCTGTGCTGTGCAGGATCTTATGGAGAGCGAGACCATCACCTTGGACTGGATGTTCAGATACTCTCTCATCAACGACATTGTTAAGGTGTTTCTCCGTCCTTCATCCTCCATTCAGAGGTTTTAAACAAAGACATAAGACACTGTAGGAGGAAAGAGAGGAGGAGGTTTGTGATTAAGTTGCGATTGGTTCAGGATTCTCAACCAACGGGGTCACGGGCATATATGTACTGATTGTACTGATACTTAATGTTATATTCACAGTATGGGGGCTAACGTTGTGCTAGGGGAGAGGTCGAAAATATTCAAATGATATTTATTCTATCATACTTCTTCAGGTTTTTTTATTGTCAATACAAAAAGTTATGCCAAGCATGTTACCTCTCACTTTATTTCATGCTCTTACGCTGATTTGTATCATATATTTTCAACAAGATGTTTGGGATTACACCAGATCCAACCAACCCGTCATGTGTATTGCCTGCAGCAGGAGTTGGGATTGTCCAGGCTTTGTAGATGCATGCGGCCAGGCATGTGCGATGCTTATAACGAAGGGTAGACGGATGGTGTCTGACACCTCCTGGTGTCCTGGTTAGAATGATGAACGACGAGTTCACGGCAATTTTGTTGGCCTAAAGCATGTGTGACAGTTCCCGAAACATTTTACACAGCGTCATCGACTGGTTGCATACCTTGTGAATCACACTGTCTTTGATTCTAGGGGATGGCCTTCCTTCACAACAGCGTCATCGTCTCCCATGGTAACCTGAAGTCCTCTAACTGTGTGGTTGACAGTCGCTTTGTTCTGAAGATTACGGACTACGGGCTGGCCAGCTTCCGCGAGAAGTCCAATATGCAGGACACACACGCCTACTATGCCCGTGAGTTACCTGAGCTGCAGAAACACACTCACTCGTAGACAAAGACACACAGATTCGAACCCATGAGTAAACACACACACACACTCTAAATAACTCAAACCAAGTGATTTCCCTGCCTTTGTTGTTATTCAAAAACCAAACATGCCCATTTTCTGATACAATTGGCTGTTTGTTTTACACAATAGATTACTGTCTAAATGTTGTGTAACAATGTCCCGTCCTGAGAGAAAGCCCTTGCTGGCTCAATTGAAATGCATGTCATTGATGTGGCGCAACAGTCAAATCACCTGGCTGAAAAAGTCTTGACTAGTTGCTGATTGAAAAGGTGGGTATTAAAACTCCCAGTTAATCTGTCTCTCTCTCTCTCTCTAAGTACATCTTTGGCTAAAGAAAACTCATAATACATCTTGAAATGGCCTTTTATTCTTATGTCATGTTAAATGTGTAAATATATATTTTCAGTGTATTTAAGTTGTGTTATACAAGGCGGATTTGAAAAAGAGACCAAGGTCTCAATACGTCTTCCCTGTTAAAACAAAGGTTCAATTAAAACAATGAAGGAAACTGTATCCACCTCTTCTCTCTCCCTCTTTCCCCCTCTACCTCCCTCTTTCTTTCTCTCCAATCCCCCTTTACAGGGAAATTGTGGGCAGCTCCAGAGCTGCTGAGGGCAGAGTGTCCCCCACCATGTGGCACTCAGAAAGGGGACATCTACAGCTTCGGCATCATCCTGCAGGAGCTGGCCCTGCTCCGAGGGGTCTTCCACATCGAGGGGGACACCTTCAGCCCCAAAGGTGTGTGTGTCAAATCAAATTAAGTGTTATTTGTCACATGCAACGAATACATATTTTCAACCTTACCGCGAAATGCTTACTTGCAAGTACTGAACCTCTTGGCGCACCGATCCCTTTAGCGGGATCATTTTCGTCAACATCAGTTTAAATAGAGTTAACTAAAGTTTAAAGTTTAGAAAATTACATCAAAAAGTAACACAATAAAATGACATACCAATAAAGAGGCTATACACATGTATAGGTTAGTTGAGGTCATTTGTAAAGTGACTATGCATAAATAATAAACAGCGAGTAGCAGCAGTGTAAAAACAAAGGGGAGGGGTCAATGTAAAGTCCAGGTGGTCATTTGATTAATTGTTCAGCAGTCTTATGGCTTGGGGGAAGATGCTGTTAAGGAGCCTTTTGGTCCTAGACTTGGTACTCCGAGTCAACTGTGTAACTTTTTGAGAATCTGGGGACCCATGCCAAATCCTTTCAGTCTCCTGAAAATATTTGTGTGTCTGTGCGTGTTCTTCAGGCAAGGACAGGCATGTACAGTGCCTTCCGAAAGTATTTACACCCCTTGACTTTTTCCAAATTTTCTTGTATTGCAGCCTGAATTTAAAATGGTTTAAATTGAGATTTTTTTTGTCACTGGCCTACACACAGTACTCCATAACGCCAAAGTGGAATTATGTTTTTTAAAATGTTTACCAATTATTTAAAAATGAAAAGATTAAATATCTTGAGTCAATAAGTAAGCCTAAATATGTTCAGGAGAAAACATTTAAGTTGCATGGACTCACTCTGTGTGCAATAATAGTGTTTAACATGATTTTTGAATGACTACCTCATCTCTGCACCCCACACCATTATCTGTAAGGTCCCTCAGTCAAGCAGTGAATTTCAAACACAGATTCAACCACAAAGACCAGGGAGGTTTTCCAATGCCTCGCAAAGAAGGGAGCCTATTGGTAGATGGGTAACGGGAAAAAAAGCACACGTGAAGTTACCAATTACACTTTAGATGGTGTATCAATACACTGTCACTAAAAGATACAAGCGTCCTTCCTAACTCAGTTGCCGGAGAGGAAGGAAACCGCTCAGGGATTTTACCATGAGGCCAGTGGTGACTTTAAAATAGTTATAGAGTGTAATGGCTGCGATAGGAGAACACTGAAGATGGATCAACAACATATAACAGTGTAGTTACTCCACAATACTAACCTAATTGACGAGATGAAAATAAGGAAGCTTGATTGAAACAAGGCACTAAAGTATAACTGCAAAAAAATGTGGCAAAGCAATTACATTTTTGTCCTAAATACAATGTGTTATGTTTCAGGCAAATCATATACAACACATTACTGAGTACCACTCTCCATATTTTCAAGCATAGTGGTGGCTGCATCATGTTATGGGTATGCTTGTAATTGTTAATGACTGGGGAGTTTTTCAGGATAAAACATAAACTAAATGGAGCTAAGCACAGGCAAAATCCTGGAAGAAAACCTGCTTCAGTCTGCTTTCTACCAGATACTGGGAGATTAATTAACCTTTCAGCAGGACAATAGCCTAAAACAGAAGGCCAAATCTACACTGGAGTTGCTTACCAAGAAGACTGAATATTCCTGAGTGGCCGAGTTGCAGTTTTGACTTAAATCTGCTTGAAAATCTATGGAAAGACCTGAAAATGGTTGTCTAGCAATGATCAACAGCCAATTTGACAGAGCTTGAAGAATTTTGAAAACAATAATGGGAAAATGTTGCACAGTCCAGGTGTGGAAAGCTCTTAGAGACTTACCCAGGATTACTCACAGCTGTAATCACTGTCAAAGCTGCTTCTACAAAGTATTGACATTTACTTATGTAAATGAGTTATTTCTGTATTTCCTTTTCAATAAATATGCAAACATTTCTAGAAACATTATGGGGTATTTTTTGTAGATGGGGAGAGTGAAAAAATCTATTTAATCCATTTTGAATTCAGGCTGTAACACAACTAAATGTGGAATAAGTCAAGGGGTATGAATACTTTCTGAAGGCACTGCAATTATATAAGAATATATATCAAGGTAAATACGGTTAGGGTTAAAGATGAAAGTACAGACAAATATGGATGGGCACTTGGAACAATGAAAATAAAATAAAAATGAATGAGGTTGGCGTCTTTTATTTTGATTATTTTTGCGAAAGACAAAGCGTTTCATTGCACAATATTGTTCAAATAAATATGACCTTTATTTTCTAGGTTAGTCTCATTGAGATAAAAACAATTTTTCAAGAGAGACCTGGACTATATAACCTTCTGTGTAGAAGAAAAGAAGTTCAAACAGGTGCTATTAATACAGGTAACGAGTGGAGGACAGCGGAGCCTCTTAAAGAAGAAGTTACAGGTCTGTGAGAGCCAGAAATCTTGCTTGTTTGTAGGTGACCAAATACTTATTTTCCACCATAATTTGCAAATAAATTCATTTAAAATCCTACAATGTGATTTTCTGGATTTTTTCTCTCATTTTGTCTGTCATAGTTGAAGTGTACCTATGATGAAAATTCCAGGCCTCTCATCTTTTTAAGTGGGAGAACTTGCACAATTGGTGGCTGACTAAATACTTTTTTGCCCCACTGTACCTAGGTGTCTGGTTAGACTGTAAACTCTCCTTCCAGACTCAAATTAAGCATCTCCAATCCAAAATTAAATCTAGAATCAGCTTCCTATTTTGCAGCAAAGCCTCCTTCTCACGTGCTGTCAAACATACCCTCCTAAAACTGACTATCCTACCAGTCCTCGACTTTGGCGATGTCATTTACGAAATAGCCTCCAACACTCTACTCAGAAAATTGGAGGCAGTCTATCACAATGCCATCCGTTTTGTCACCAAAGCCCCATATACTACCCACCACTGCAACCTGTATGCTCTCGTTGGCTGGCCCTTGCTTCATACTCGTTGCCAAACCCACTGGCTCCATGTCATCTACAAGTCTCTGCTAGGTAAAGCTCCACCTTATCTCAGCTCACTGGTCACCATAGCAGCACCCACCTGTAGCACGCGCTCCAGCAGGTATATTTCACTGGTCACCCCCAAAGCCAATTCCTCACTGGCCACCTTTCCTTCCAGTTATCTGCTGCCAATGACTGGAATGAACTGCAAAAATCACTGAAGCTGAAGACCTATATCTCCCTCACTAACTTAAAGCACCAGTTGTCAGAGCAGCTCACAGATCACTGCACCTGTACATAGCCCATCTGTAAATAGCCCATCCAACTACCTCATCCCCATACTGTATTTATTTATTTTGCTCCTTTGCACCCCAGTATCTCTACTTGCACATCTATCACTCCAGTGTTTAATTGCTATATATGGCCTATTTATTGCCTTACCTCTCTTATCTTCATTTGCACACACTGTATATAGACTTTTTCTACTGCATTATTGACTGTATGTTTGTTTATTCCATGTGTAACTCTGTGTTGTTGTATGTGTCAAACTGCTTTGCTTTCTTGTCCAGGTCGCAATTGTAAATGAGAACGTGTTCTCAACTAGCCTACCTGGTTAAATAAAGGTGAAATTTAAAAACTAAATGTATTAATGCCTAGGCATGCTTTTATGAAAGCACATTAAAATACTGTACCATTTTCTATAGCTCAATCGGTTGGTACGTTGTCGAGCAGACGGTCACATGTGTTGGTGAGGTAGAGCAGGGGTTCCCAACCTTTTCCCCCAGGGCCCCCTGTTTCACATTTTCATTTTCATTGAGATTGAGATGAGATGTCTATTTTAAATACACCACCAGCTTGATTTTGTTTAATTTGAGGGACCTAGGAAAAGTATTCTTTGAAGCTTTCCTGCAATTCCTTCGTAGTTTAACAAGACTCATCTTTTAGGTAGGCTATTTAATGATAATAATAAAACGATAATTATTATAATTATGATAATAATGTTTAAGGAAATAAAGTCTAGACCCAATTTCCCAAAATGTTATTCCGCTACCGAATATGTTTTATTATGATAATTTATATGAACCCTTCATTTAATTATACATATTCTCTTTTACAGAAAGTGATTAGATCAATTGATAGCGACAGTGACACATTGTATAAGATAACGTCCTAAGCCAATTCCAATTTCTTTCACTACTCGACTTTAGAAGGTCGTAGCTCAGCTTCATATGAATGTCTTAGAGACAAGTTGTATGCGTCATTTTAGATTGATATAAACAATCGTTAATTGTGTATTTTTTTAAAAATATCTTAAAAAGGAAGGACCCTTACAAAATGTTGGCGCCCCCTATGGGGTGGGTGCGCCCCCTAGATTGGGAACCACTGAGGTAGGGGACCCTGGTTCAGGGAGGCAGCACTATATGCTAAGCTAGCACACTTACGGCAGTTATATACACATTCAATTGAAGAGGTGGGTGGGTCATATCATTTATGTGTGAGAGACGAGACAGAAGTTGGGAACGAAAAATAAATTAAATGAGAAGAGAGGGGGGGGGGGTGGACAATGAGTTCAGGCTATTTAGCACTGGAAGACCCGGTCCCCGGGTGGAAATATTGTTGGTTTATGAAATGAAGAAGAGCTGCTATAGAGGAAACATGGGAGGTGACCCAGATACAGTATTGACGTATTTAACAGAACACATCATTTCTTTCAATCTCATTCTGCATTGCCTTTCATCTTCCATATTCAAGTCTATTGGGATGGCGCTGCGTTTCAAGTGCCGCCCGCCTTCTTCAGAACAGAAAAGAAAGGAAACGGAGAGAGGGAAGAAAGGAAGGAGACTGAGAGATTAGATGACAGAGTTATTTCTCTGAAACTATTGACCATAGGAAAGAGGCTGGTTTTACTGTCACCTTGGGAATATTTTAACGTGTCGTGTTCTTGTTATGTGAAAGGAAAAGAGGCTTGCCTGTCCAAGGGCTGTGTAACTTTTCTAAATGAAGCTCCCTTGAACTCCACCTCTCTCTCTCTCCCTCTCTGCTTCTCTATCTCTCGTTCTCTCTCTGAAATTGATGTGTGCCTTAGTACAAATGATTATATGAATTCGCACATCTCCCTTTCTTCCTCCCTCCCTCTTTCTCTCTACCAGAGATCGTAGAGCGCGTGGCCCTGGGCCAGTGGCCCTACCTGCGACCCTCCCTCTGCCCCCAGAGCCACAGTGAAGAGGTGGGCCAGCTCATGCAGCGCTGCTGGAGCGAGGATGTGAACGAGAGGCCCGAGTTCCACCACATCAAGCTGCTGCTGCGCAAACACAACAGGTACTCTATTTCTGTACGCACTGCTTAAAACCTCTCTTGACGCCATGCACTTTCTATGGTTCCTGATCTACAGACACGCACTTATACCCATCCACTCACTTTAGAGATCTTCCTTCCTCTGCATTCAAAATAACACTCCACACACAAGCATGTATTTATTATCCCCAGTGACTTTTTATACTCACAACAACAGGTTTGCACTGCTCTGACCACTATCTTCCAATGTGTTACCTGTCCTTTACTCCCCTCTCCATCATTCCCTCCGCAGAGGTTATGGGTCTAATATCCTGGACAACCTGTTGTCTCGTATGGAGCAGTACGCCAATAACCTGGAAGAACTGGTGGAGGAAAGGACACAGGCTTACCACGAGGAGAAACGCAAGGCCGAGGCACTGCTCTACCAGATACTTCCACAGTGAGTCTATGAAGAGGATCACAATGGAAATATGTAGTTCAACTTTTTTGAGTTGTCCTCAATGATTTTGAATGCAGTTTATCCACCGAGTTGTGACAAAAAAAATGGCACAAACACACCCCCACACAGAAATACTCAGAGGCTCTGCAGAGGACGAATAAATCCAATCATCATTTGGGGATTGAACTGAAACACACACACACACACACACACACACACACACACACACACACACACACACACACACACACACACACACACACACACACACACACACACACACACACACACACACACACACACACACACACTCTTGCGCACACACACACACACGCACACACACACACTTACTCTGATTAACACTGTGTCTTACATAGCTCTGTAGCAGAGCAGTTGAAGAGAGGGGAGACGGTGCAGGCTGAGGCCTTTGACTCAGTCACCATCTACTTCAGTGACATCGTGGGCTTCACCGCCATCTCAGCAGAGAGCACGCCCATGCAGGTCAGTCCAGAATGAACGTAGTCAACAGCAATTTGCCAGTACAGTCTACTCCTGATATGCAATGGCTTTGGGCTGTCATGAATGAGAAGTGGAGAATGCCGATTTTTTTTCAGAGCAAATTAAAATAATATATTTGAGTTGGGCCCGATGAACTGCACTCCATTTCAGCATACTTGTGTTCAATGTGCACTTTTCAGAAGTTGACTGTATTGAAAATGCCTTATATTGCTCGGCAAATTAATGAACTGTTATTCTACTGAAAGGAAACATAATTTATGCAGGGGCTAATAATCTTCATGTTTTCCCATAGGTGGTGACCCTATTGAATGACCTCTACACGTGTTTCGATGCCATCATCGACAACTTCGACGTTTACAAGGTGAAGTCAGAGTCTAAACCTTGTTTATTCACACATGGTCACAGGGTGTGCAAGCTTTTGTTCCAGTCCAGCATTAATACAACTGATTCAGCATTAGTAGAATCAGCTGTGATGGAGCTAGAATATCACAAAGACCTGGACACACTGTGGTCCTCCTGTACTACACTTACCCACCACTGGGTTAGGGACATATTTAAAGGGAAATTTGGAATAATTTCAACTTCAAATTCATCATCTCCAGCACCACCCCAACATCAACATATGTGATAATGGCGCTTTTCTATGTTTTGTAGTAAAAAAGGTACATTAAGATGCATTTCTAATCAAATTCAAATCAAATTAATTTATATAGCCCTTTTTACATCAGCTGATATATCAAAGTGCTGTACAGAAACCCAGCCTAAAACCCTAAACAGCAAGAAATGCAGGTGTAGAAGCACGGTGGCTAGGAAAAACTCCCTAGAAAGGCCAAAACCTAGGAAGAAACCTAGAGAGGAACCAGGCAATGAGGGGTGGCCAGTCCTCTTTTGGCTGTGCCGGGTGGAGAATGACATCATAAACCAATTAGTAGACAATGCCTACTCACACGATGCACACCGATGATGTCATTGGAAACACTTTTCTTCCTCTATCTTTTTCACTACAAAACATAGAAATGCACCATTTTCATACATGTTGATGTTGGGGTGGTGCTGGAGACGACAAAACATGACGTTGAAAAATGTACCTTTAAGAACCCTAGTGACAGTGTGACCGTCTCGCTCTCTCTCTGTGGCGTCCTCAGGTGGAAACGATAGGTGATGCGTACATGGTGGTGTCTGGGCTGCCGGTGAGGAACGGCAAGCTGCACGGCCGAGAGATCGCCCGTATGTCCCTGGCCCTGCTGGAGGCCGTACACTCCTTCAGGATCCGCCACCGACCTGCTCAGCAGCTCCGTCTGCGCAGTGGCATCCACAGTGGTGAGCAGTGGTGGGGGCAGGATTGTAGAGTTCAAGCAGTACTGTATTTGTTCTCGGATAAAATGCACTTCATTGAGCTTTCCTGACACTGTGGAATCATCGGAGTCTGTGGAATATTGAAATAGGTTGTCTGTGTGTTCTCTCCAGGCCCTGTATGTGCTGGTGTCGTAGGACTGAAGATGCCTCGGTTCTGTTTGTTTGGAGACACAGTCAACACAGCCTCTCGCATGGAGTCCAATGGGGAGGGTGAGAGAGACCAACCTCTTTTATCTACTATCCCATGACCTATCAGGACAAACACTATTCCTTCTCTGGTTTAAATGACCACATTTCTGTCATGTTCTCATCCCTCAGCCCTGAAGATCCACGTGTCGGAGGCCACGCGCTCGGTGCTGGACGACTTCAACTGTTTCCAGCTGGAGCTGAGAGGAGACGTGGAGATGAAGGGCAAAGGGAGGATGAAGACCTACTGGCTACTGGGGGAGAGCATCAACAACATGGCTTAGTAGAGAGAGAGCGAGAGAGAGAGAGAGAGAGAGAATTAGACATAGACAGTATTGGAAAGATGCCGTAGAAAAGAGAGGTAAAGGCAAGGGAGGACTGAGGTAAAAGGAACAGACATGCATACAGATACACATAGGAATGGGGTGAAATAGAAATAAGCCACAAACAAATACTCCTAACAACCCCCTCCAGAATGATAGTCTCATCGACTCAGTCTCACTGCTCTTCAAGGGCATTCCTTGGCTCCTTTAGGTGGAAACGCTCTCTCTAGATTGACCTAATGGTGCATAAGCTCAACGTTGACCTTCCATGGACAGCTTTAGACTTGTACCCCTCCAACCAAAGGAAAGCTTATCACTGTTACACCGCCGTGTGCCGAATGGTGAAGCCCCACCTCCTCCGATTGGCAAGGACGATGGGCATTTGCGAACATCTCCACCCAGTGTTCAAGAGTTGTAACTGTCGCTTTCAAGAACGAACATTTTGGGACAATCTTGTTGGACCTGTTGTTTATCGTGACGAGAGTAGTCCAATGTGTTATTTTGTGGTTATTTCACTTTGTGACTGACTTGGTGTTCTCTAACATGTAGAGGCCTTAGTGTTATGTGAAGCCTTCACAGGCTTTATTCTATTTGTTTCACGGTGGTGTTTGTTCTGTGTCACAATATCAATTTGTTCTATATCTATATAATTGAACATTAATCAAGTGGAGACCAGAGGGGTATACTACGAATGTAGCTAGATGTACTCAGGCTTTTCTGAAATTACCTAACTTCATGAACTGTGCGTTCATGTCGCACAGGGCTCGTCGAACTCCGAACTCTTCATTGAGACAATGCTGAAACATCAATCCGTGGGCGAGTCAGTGCCCCATTTACATTTTTGCCAAAATCAATTTACCTGCAAATTCAGCAGGCTATGGTGTGAAATGGGCAACTAGACGGTTTTTATATTTTTACACATATTGTGTTTGTTTGTTTGTTGTGCTTATCAATGCACAAGTCCAATGATTCCCCACTCCTAACGATACAAAAATAGTATTAAGTCATACGAAAGTTTTACTGCACGTGAAGTTTCAAATGTGTTATTACTATTACTATTTTTAACACAAGAATTTGATGGGTCCTTCGGCTCAAACACTTCATTCAATAGAAGTGGGACAAGCCCCGAGTTAGCCTGACCGGGAGCAGGCTACTTCTGAAGGATTCGTTGCCATAGATATGTTACTGGCTAGAGCCATATTCGTGTCACCACTTATCCCGAGTTGTCCAAAGTTACCTCAACTCCTCAAACCTGATTCATAGTGTAAGGCTCAGTTACCCATAATAATACCAGTCCACAAAGTGTGCTCTACAGCCTGCTTGGCTTTGTGCTTTAGGAGGAAGTAGTGGAGGTAATTACCACCATGCCAATGCGGGCTATCTTATTGACATTGGTGAAATGTCTCAAATGGACACTTATGGCTGTTAAGTTGTGAATTAGCATTCAACAGGACATATGTATTCAACAGGACTGTTCAAAATCTTTTTGGTCATAAAAAACAATTCATTGCTTTAGTCTGCGATGACAAGGAAGAATGGAGAGTTAGATTTGGCCATAAATGACGACTTCTGGGTGAATTAATATTGTCACAACCTGTTCTCAGAGCATTTCGATTTATACTATACGTAAATCCAAGACACTCCATTTAGTATGATATGTTACATAAGACAGATGGTCACTTATAACCAGCTAGCCCTCTCACATTAAGTTCTTATATTCCAGACTCATTTTGAGTTTCATATTTTCTAATGATCCTTTTTCCTTTACTTACAAGATGATGTCAAAATACCTTATATTTCACACACAAGGGTACAAAAGAATGAGGATGTCTAGCTCTTCACTTCTGTTACTGAGGGGAAAAGTGAATATTTTCAGAATGGGAGTCCTACTAAATGACATACACAGTACATTGAAAAATATATACACTGAACAAAAAAATAAACGCAACATGTATAGTGTTGGTACCATGTTTCATGAGCTAAAATAAACGATCCCCCACATTTTCCATACGCGCAAACATATTATTTCTCTCATATTTTGTGCACACATTTCTTTACATCCCTGTTGGTGAGCATTTCTCCTTTACCAAGATAATCTACCCACCTGACAGGTGTGGCCTGTCGTGAAGCTGATTAAGCAACATGATCATTAGAGTTGCACCGTGTGCTGGGGACAATAAAAGGCCACTCTAAAATGTGCAGTTTTGTCACACAATGCCACAGATGTTTAAAGTTTTGAGGGAGCAAGCAATTGGCATGCTGACTGCAGGAATTTCCACCAGAGCTGTTGCCAGAGAATTTAATGTTAATTTCTCTACCATAAGCCACCTCCAAAATCATTTTATAGAATTTGGCAGTATGTCCAACCGGCCTCACAACATCAGACCATGTGTGTGTCTTGTGGGCTAGCGGTTTGCTGTTGTCAACATGTGAACAGAGTGCCCCATGGTGGCAGTGGAGTTATGGTATGGGCAGGCATAAGCTACGGACAACGAACACAATTGCATTTTATCGATGTCAATTTGAATGCACAGAGATACCGTGCCAAGATCGTGAGGCCCATTGTCGTGCCATTCATTTGCCGCCATCATCTCATGTTTCAGCATGATAATGCGCGGCCCCATGTCGCAAAGATCTGTACACAATTCCTGGAAGCTGAAAATGTCTCAGTTCTTCCATTGCCTTCATTCTCACCAAACATGTCACCCATTGTGCATCGACGTTTTCGACAGCATGTTCCAGTACTCGCCAATATCTAGCAACTTCGCACAGCCATTGAGGAGTGGGACAACATTCCACAGGCCACAATCAACAACCTGATCAACTCTATGCGAAGGAGATGTGTCGTGCTGCATGAGACAAATGGTCACACTAGATACTGACTGGTTTTCTGATCCATACCTTTTTTTGAAGGTATCTGGGACCAACAGATGCATATCTGTATTCCCAGTCATGTGAAATCCATAGATTAGGGTCTAACAAATTTATTTTAATTTACTGATTCCCTTGAATGAACTGTAACTCGGTAAAGTCTTTGAAATTCTTGCATGTTGCGTTGATATTTTTGTTCAGTATATTTAAAACATCTCAAAGTTGACTCTCTGAGGATACTTCTTTGGCTTGTGATTTGCAAACATGTTACAACAAACTGTACTCTTTGTCCTTTTGTTCTCTATTTTTGGGTGGTTCTGCTCAGTTGAAAGGGAACAACTGCACCACCTAGCTTATAAGTGGAGCATCACTGATAGGCAGTAGGCACCCATTTGCCAACCAGCGCTATGGACCATGTGAATGTGCTCTCAGTTGAATGCCCCTAAACCTTAATCTTATTAGTGAGATTTTCCCCTTTCCAATTTAAGTCTAAATGTTTGATCATTTATCACCTAAGGCCTAAACCAAAGCCAATACTCCTGAGATGATCAGGATTAGTAATGAGACGTGGTAAATGATAACAGGTCTGTGTAACGTCAGGGAGACAAGTTATTGATCAGCAGTAACTCACCCAATGTCAGGCTTAAGCTGACAGGTCACCCAGTGTGCAAAACTGGTTTCAATGATGTCAGTATAATCTATTTTATGAGGTCATGGTCAGGTTGCATACTGGCTATTTTTAGCAACCAGAAAAACATGTCTTTGTCTAGTTTTAATCTGACCAGATAACATCCAAAATATGTCTTTCCCGTTGTTTTGTCGTGAAAAATGTATTTACCAGGTTGTAACAGAGACCAGTTGGTTGTAATGTTATTTTTTCTCAATCAGATCAGAAATGTACATCATTAAGATGATTCCAAGTCAGGTCTGTCTGCATACAGTATATGTCCACTATGAATGTACTCCCATGGGTTCTGTAAATGGGTCTCTAATGCAGTAAAATGTATTGTGTTGTTTTGGTTGCTTTGTACTTTAGAGGAACGGGTTGGTCTTTGTGTGTTACCATGTATTGTTTGGTGTGCTTTAAAATGACATTGTTTTTGGGGCGAGAAAGAAATGTTCAGTTACATTGCCTGTCTTGTTTCTAGTCAGTTGAATGTCTTTATAAAAGCAGTTGAGAACCAAAATATTCTGAGTTAATAGCAATGTGTTATTGTGCTTTGTCATTTTAGCCGATGAACTTGCCACGTTTAGTTATTTAGACCTTACAAGTGGGGCAGTCTATGCATACAATTGCATTTTGCATCATAGTAGGGCACAACAACCCACATACTTGTCTAATCTACAGGTTACAAATGTCCATCGTTACAGTATATAATCTTGAAATAATGGGGATAGAGTAACTACAAACACAGTAAAAAAAAACAGCTCAAAGACACTGACTGCTTTTATTTGTACTGTGTAGCAATTTGAAAAAAGTTAGTCACACAGCACTTAAATAAATCGGCTGACAAGGCAGATACTTTCCCACAGATTTAACGATGAAACATGAAAGGAAAAGGGACCAAATGAGGAGTCTTTCTCTCTGGCAAGTGAGCTGAATGTTCAGATTCTGTCCATGTCAAGAGACCAGTCCCTGCATCGGTTTAGGAATCCAATGGAAGCAGGCCTGATGTGGTCTTAAGCATCCAATCCAATGAAGGTCCCATCCCATCCAAATGAAGGTCCCATCCAATCCAATGAAGGTCCCATCCAATCCAATGAAGGTCCCATCCAATTGGGAACTCTGACAGAGGCTGGAACAGTTGGCAGTCATGGCCAGACCGAGCTCGGGCTGTGGTTGACACAGCAGCCAGGGCATACGGGGGAAGAAGCTTCATTATAGTGATGGCAGGGGGTTAGAGTCATATCAACTGTAACAGACAGAGGCTCAGAGAAAAAACACAAACATGCAAGCAGAACAAATGAGTTAGTGCCTCATTGAGGAATTAAGAAGACGCTCAATACAGACTATCTGGTCTGGACATATTCTTCCTATGTGCAGGCAGTCATTTTTAACAATAATTTGTTCTTAACTGACTTGCCTAGTTAAATAGGCGTCCCGTCAACGGGACAGTTGTAAATCATGCAGCGCCGTGTCACGATCGCAGATGTTCGTGAAACAAATGTCGGTACATATAAGTGTCTTATATCAGCAGAAAGCTTAAATTCTTGTAAATATAACTGCACTGTCAATTTACAGTAGCTATTACTGTGAGAAAATGCCATGCTATTGCGGTCTTCACTTGATTGACTAACTTTGTCAAATAAGCACCAATCGGGGGTCAAAAAAAGCTAGCTAGATAGCCAATGAACTGTGCTGTACAGGAGAATGCGTATATGTCGCAAAATGTTGCTGCTAACCTTGTGCGACAGCAAGCCTTTTTCTTTTGGACAAGAATATGGAGAGTTATGAAGTTATGAAAACTGGGTGTTTTGCAAATGTTCAACTTACAATATGGCTACTAATACTGGAAAAGCTAAATCAAAGTCCAAGTTTACAGATTTGATGATATTGTTGCAGAAAAACGTAATGTAAATGTCTCCTTCACGATTTGCCCAAATGTACCTGGGTGACTTCACACTAAATGTCATGTAGCTTGCTCATAGTTGAAGTTATCCGTCTGAAACTTTGCAAATGCACTGCTGCTCGCTTATGGACACCATCGGAATTACAACCAGAGTGATGGCTAGATTTGGGACCTTTCGGTTGCATTTCAAAGATGGTGGTAGAAAGAAAAAAACGTTTTTATTTTTGTATTTTCTTCTACCAGGTCCATTGTGTTATTCTCCTACATTTAATTCACATTTCCAAACTTAAGTGTTCCCTTTCAAATGGTACAAAAAAAATATGCCTATCCTTGCTTCAGGGCCCGAGCTACAGGCAGTTAGATTTGGGTATGTCATTTTAGGTGAAAATTGAAAAAGGGGGCTACCCCTAAGAAGTTTTAAATTAGAGCAAATAAATCTAATTCACAAAAATTGTAAAGTGCCCTTAGAAAGGAGTCGCAACCTTTGACTTTTTCCACATTTAGTCAAAATTGATTTAATTGTAATTTTTTGTCACCAATCAAAAAACATGTCAAAGTGGAAGATTTTTTTTTTTTTATCAATTAATACATGTTAGAATCACCTTTGGCAGCAATCACAGATGTCAGTCTTTCTAGGTAAGTCTCTTAAGAGCTTTACACACCTGTATTTTATTTTATTTTTCACAGACAGTCATGGCCACAGACCGACCATCCACTGGACCAAAAAAAAAAATAGAATGATTATTCATGTAGGCGTTGAACAAAATGTAAAACAATAACTGGGAAAAACAAGCTCACACTTCAGGCATCCGTGGGGCAAAATCATTAAGCACATGGACCTTAAAGCCCCCCAGCAAAAACACAGAGAGAGGCTCCTCCAACCCTTAAGTCACAGGGGGGGTCAAATACAGACTTATTTTAGTTTTAATTGGAATGCCATCAGAGGATGGACTGCTTTAAAGTAAGACCGGAATGGAGCCCAAGCCTCATTAAACAGTTTGGGGTTCCCACGTGAATTTAATTAATTTTTTTCTAGTTTCAGACAGCACAACACATCTCTCACCCAATATTTATAAGATGGGGGAGCTGCAGTCTTCCAGTTCTGTAGTATTAGCCGTCTAGCTAAAGGAGTTGTATAAGCAACAGTGTCCGACTGGATTCTTGATAGGGGGGGTACCCATGGGCCCGTACTCCAAAAAGGGCTGTAAGGGGAGAATTCCCAGAAACCTGACAGTTTATGACAGCCCCAAAACATATGCAACAGTGTGGCTGGTTCCATTTTTACATCTGACACAGGTAGGATCAAAATCAGAGACTATTCTTCCAAGTTTGGCCCCCCGACTAGTGGATACGGTGAACCACCTTGAATTGAATGAGGCTGTGTCTAGTGCTAAAAGAGGACGAGTGCACCCTGTGCAGCACAGATTCCCAGGCGTCTTCCCCAAGTGCCTCCCCCAAATCCTTTTCCCATCGAGTCTTTAAAAGGCACCAAAGAAGGGTTCTGTAAGTCATGAATGATTGCCTATACATCTGAAATTGCGCCCCTAGGAAGCTTGTTCAACTCCAAGATGCTCTCTATAGCTGTATTCGCAGGCCTATGGGGAAATCCAGGACACACCTGGATTTTATAACCTTTGCCCATTATTCTTTATAAAATTCTTCAAGCACTGTCAAGTCATTGCTAGACAGCCATTTTCAAGTCTTGTCATAGATTTAAGTCAAAACTATAACTAGGCCACTCAATGTCATCCTGGTAAGCAACTAGTGTATATTTGGCTTTGTAAATTTGTGTGAAGAGATCATAACTATGAACTAACGCATATGGAATCATGTAAGCAAAAAGTGTTAAATCCAATTATATTTGAGATTCTTCAAAGTAGCCCCCCTCTTTGCCTTGATGGCAGTTTTGCATTCTCTCAACCAGGTTCATGAGGTAGTCACCTGAAATGCTTTTCCAAACAGTCTTGAAGGAGTTCCCACATTTGCTGAGCAGTTGTTAGCTGCTTTCCTTCACTCTGCGGTCCAACTCATCCCAAACCATCTTAAATTGGGTTGAGGTCAGGTGATTGCGGAGGCCAGGTCATCTGATGCAGCACTCCATTCTCCTTGGTCAAATAGCCCGAAGGTGTGTTTTGGGTCATTGCCATGTTGAAAAACAAAACGACGCAAACCAGATGGGATGGGGTATCGCTGCTGAATGCTGTGGTAGCCATGCTGGTTAAGTGTGCCTTGAATAATAAATAAATAAATAATTGACAGTGTCACCAGCAAAGCACCCCCACCCCATCACACCTTCTCCATGCTTCACAGTGGGAGCCACACATGTGGAAATCATCCATTCACCTACTCTGCGTAAGACACGGCGCTTGGATCCAAAAATCTCAAATTTGGACTCATCAGACCAAAGGACAGATTTCCACCAGTCTAATGTCCATTGCTCATGTTTCTTATTATTGGTGTTCTTTAGTAGCAGTTTCTTTGCAGCAATTCATCCATGAAGGACTGATTCACACAGTTTCCTCTGAACAGTTGATGTTGATGTAGCTGTTACTATAAGGGCACAGGACGAGACCCAGATGCAAACACTGGAGGCAGTTGGTTCAAGTCTCTGATATTTATTATAATCCAAGGGTCATAGGATCATAACAAGGTCAGAGTCCAGGAGGTACAGAATGGCAGGCAGGCTCGAGGTCAGGGCAGGCAGCATGGTCAGGCAGGTTCAGAGTCAAGGCAGGCAAGGATCAAAACCGGGAGGACTAGCAAAAACAGAGAAAAGGAAAAAGCATGCAGCGCGACAGGACTAGGCTGTCTCCAGCCGAAAGCGTACGCAGACTTAACACCCAGAATTGTCTGTATTGCGGTACTGCCGGTCATTATGTGTCTACCTGTCCCTTCAAGAGACCTAGCTCATTGGTAGGAATGAGTACTCTGGTGGGTCTTAAGGATAATTTTTCTTCTCCCCCTACTTGTCCCCCCTCTCCATGCCACCCTGCGGTGCGGGAGACCAGTCCAAGACTGGGCATGTACTCATCGACTCGGGGGCTGATGTGAGTCTTATGGGTGTTACCCTGGCGTCAGTGCTGGGCATCCCCACTCAACCCCGCTCCATTCCAATAGATGTTAGAGCACTGGACGGGCTCTCTCTAGGCCAGGTCACCCACCATATCACCCCCATCAACCTACAAGTGTCAGGGAACCAGAGCGAGACAATCCAATTCCGGCTAGTTGAGTCTCCGCAGGTTCCCACGCTATTGGGATTCTCTTGGCTCTAGCGACACAATGCATCCATTGACTGGGCTACTGGTGCCATCGTGCGCTGAAGCCCGTCCTGCCACACTCATTGCCTGAAGTCAGCTTTGCCTGCCTCGGGACGTCTTCCTGGAGGTTTGGAAATTGTCCAGACCTCTCCGCCAGCCCTGTAGAGTAACAGGAGGGTTTCAGTAAGGCCCAGGCCACTTCGCTTCCGCAGCACCGACCGGTATCCATGGGGGGGGGGGGTACCCTGCGGGAGTTTACCCTGCGGGAGTGTACCCTGTGGCTACACCCCCGGAAGCCGAGACCTTTCCCCCCCTGCTCCAAAATCAATAGCCCCTCTGCTGTTCGTCCTCTGTTGACGCGTACCCTCTGTATACTTCCTACTTTTCATGTGTCTAGATATAAACCCATGTCTCACAGCCCTTTGTCTCCTGTTCCTTCAACACAGTCAACACTTGGGTCTTACCTGAAACTTGATAGCCAGAAGTCTACAGCCACTTCCCATCTTCCAGCGGTCATCATTGGTAGCTTCATGGTGAGGCACATCTCGGTTCCTGGAGCAGAAACACAGCCAAGGGCTGCTGATGTCCTAGTGCATGTGGGATTAAGTGATATCAAAAGTATTAAATCAGAGCTAATGAAACAGGATTTTTATTGAGCTGATCAACACCCTGAAAGGCTCTGCATTCCATTATCTCTAGCCCTGTGCTGTCGCTGGGCCGTGGCTGCAAAAGGTGCAGCAGGTTCTTCGTACTTCAAAACTTTTGACAATTTCGTCACTTTTCGGAAATAAAAGATTCTCTACAGAGAAAATGGACTCCACCCAAACAATTTAGGAGCCTGGACCCCCTCTTCACATTAAGGCTGCATTAAGATATTGACTAAGAGACAGTTCAAGTTCTGCTCAGGTTTTACCAACAAAACCAAGATTCTTCTGTGTCAAAATGTTGCCATTTTCAATAAGTCCCGCTCAGGTAACCCCAACCAAACAATCAGCATTGTCATCATACTGAAGGCCCTCATTGACTGACTCATTGACTGTTTTAACCCGCGTCCACACACGAGGCATAGGCCTATTGGTTAAGTTCTAGACAATCTTGTACCTATACAATTCAAACCAACCAATCTTATAGTATTTTCTAATAAGGGGTTAACTGTCACGCCTGCGCTCTAGGGCGCCAGGATCCCCAACAGTTGGCGGTGACGTCACGCGCATCAGCGATCATTGGACTCACGTGGACTTCCCTATATCTGTCTGTTCCCAAGCTCTGTTCTCTGTGTCGGGATTGATTGTCCCATGTCCGTGTTACCTGTGTTCTGACGCTGTTCCTGTCTTGTTCTATGTCTGTTCCCTATTAAAATGTTTGACTCCCCGTACCTGCTTCTCCTCTCCAGCGTCACTCCTTACATTAGCTACTGATCATAGCATGCTTGTATTAGAGAATCCATCTGACCTGAAATCCCGTAGCTGTGGTCTTGAATTTGTACATATACATTTGATTACAAAGATTTTTGTCTTATCAATCTAGACTTATGGTTTCTCAATCCAAATGTGGACATTTTGATAATTTCTGAAACTTGGTTGAATAGTTCTGTCTATCTGGTTGTTTACAGATCGGACAGAATTGACAGATATCGGTGTTTCCATATTTACGAAGGACAATTTAAATGTGTCTGGATCTCTTGCTACCTCGGTCACTAAGCAGTTTGATTGTCTTGTTCTTAACGTGGGCCTTGGTCATAATAACCAGCTGAAACTAGTAGGGGTGTATCGCCCTCCCTCGTCTCCCTTAATGTTTCTGAATTGCTCTCCATGTATGGTCTGAGTTACTGATTATGGGCGATTTATAATATTGATTGGAGGATGTCAGTGTCAGATACGCTGAAAGATATTTGCTCTGAGCTAAAACTGCCTCAGGTGATAACTGAGGCTACACTGCCGAATCCTAAACATCCATCGAAATCTACCTTCAAGGATCTCATTTTGACGAATACTCCAAATAAATATACTGAACCAAAATATAAAATCACAACATCCAACAATTACAAATATTTTACTGCGTTACAGTTTATGTAAGGAAATCAGTCAATTGAAATACATTCATTAGGCCCTAATCTATGGATTGCACATGACTGTGAATACAGTGTGGTCACAGATACCTTTAAAAAAAAGGTAGGGGCATGGATCCGAAAACCAATCGGGTATCTGGTGTGACCGTCATTTGCCTCATGCAGCGCGACACCTGTCCTTCGAAGGCTGTTGATTGTGGCCTGTGGAATTTTGTCCCACTCCTCTTCAATGTCTGTGAAGTTGCTGGATATGGGCGGGAACTGGAACACGCTGTCGTACATGTCGATCCATAGCATCCCAAACATGCTCAATGGATGACGTGTCTAGTGAGTGTGGATGGTTTCCATAGGAAGAACTGGGACATTTTCAGCTTCAAGGAATTGCGTACAGATCCTTGTGACATGGGGCCGTACATTATCATGCTGAAACATGAGGTGATGACTGGTGCGACAATGGGCCTCAGAATCTCGTCACGGTATCTCTGTGCATTCAATTTTACCATAACCCCACCGCCCATACCATAACCCCACGGGCACCATACATGCTGTCTGCCATCCTTCCAGTACAGTTGAAACCGGGATTCATCTGTGAACAGCACACTTCTCCAGCGTGCCAGTGGCCATTGAAGGTGAGGAAGACGGGGACGGAGATGGTTTCTGACAGTTTGTGTTTGAACAACTGAAGAATTTCTGCACAAAGTTTCAGTGGAGGCTGCTGAGGGGAGGACGGCTCATAATAATGGCTGAAATTGAGTGTAATGGCTGGAATGGAGTGAATGAAATCAAACACATGAAAATATATTTGATATCATTCCATTTACTCCATTCTGGACATGATTATGAGTCGTCCATCCCTCAGCAGCCTCCACGGTTGCATTGTTATTTTTGTTCAGTATGTTGCTAGTGGGTTTTTCCAACTGGACTTTAGTGACCATTGCCCAGTTGTCTGTCAGAGATGTGAAAATGCATAAATCAAAGCCTCGTGTCAACACTAAGAGGAACTTTAAAAACTTTAGTGACCAAGCTTTTTTACATGATCTTTATTTTAGTGACCTTGATTGTGGATATCGGCTATCGGATTTAGCTTTAATATTTTTTGCTAATGTCTAAAATACTATTGTAGATAATCATGCCTCCTACAAAACTCAGACTGAACGGTAGATCGGATAATTCAGGAGTTAACGAGGCATTCGAAATCATTTATAAAAGAGAAATGTTGCCTAGGTGAAGGCCAGGAACACAAGTTTAGGCCCGGATTGGTAATCTTTTAGGCAACTGAGAAATCAGTGTGTAAAACCGATTTAATAATCCGATTTTTGATCAGATTGTTATGTAACCACTATTTCTGACTGGGGGAACCCGGCTAAATTATGGAAAACTGTCAAATCTCTAAAGGATTGCACTTCCTCCTCTCTGCCCCAACAAATTAATTCAGACTCTGTCCCCATTATGGACAAAAATGTCATTACATTTACATTTGAGTCATTTAGCAGACGCTCTTATCCAGAGCAATTTACAGTTAGTGCATTTATCTTAAACTAGCTAGGTGGGACAACCACATTTCACATGCATAGAAAGTCAATATTTCCAGAATAAAGTAGCTATCAGTGCTGGTTCATGGTTGAGGTGAGGAGGAGGATTATTTAAGATACTGTTTGAAGACGTAGGGTTTCAGATGTTTTCGGAAGATGGGCAGAGACTCTGCTGTCCTAGCTTCAGGAGGAAGCTGGTTCCACCATTGGGGTGCCAGGACAGAGAAGGGCTTTGACTGGGCTGAGTGGGAGCTGCCCTCCCGTGTGAGTAGAACGGAGTGCTCGGGTTCGGGTGTAGGGTTTGAGCATAGCCTGAAGGTAGGGAGGGGCAGTTCCTCTTGTTGTTCTGTAGGTAAGCACAATGGTCTTATAGTGGATGTGAGCTTCGACTGGAAGCCAGTGGAGTGTGCGGAGGAGCAGGGTAACATAAGAGAACTTGGGAAGGTTGAAAACCAGGCTGCAGCGTTCTGGATAAGTTGCAGGGGTTTAATGGCACAAGTGGGGAGTCCAGCCAACAATGAGTTGCAGTTGTCCAGACAGGAGAGGACAAGTGCCTGGAATAGGACCTGCGCCACTTCATCTGTGAGGTAGGGTTGTGCTCTATGGATGTTGACCTGAGCAAGTCACTGCTATCATGTTTGCAGAGACAGGGTGTTGTCCAGGGTCATGTCAAGGTTCTTTGCACTCTGGGAGGGCGGTTGGGGTCAAGAAGATCATTCTGAGAGAGGTAACAAGAAATGTTATCAGAGACAGCACGCTCAGGTGTTGAACGAAAAGAAAGGGATACAGGTCTATAGTTTATTCATTTCGTATGAGTTGAGTGTTGGTTTCTTGAGGAGAGGGGCGACTCGGGACATTTTCAAGTCAGAGGGAACGCAGCCAGCGGTCAAGGATTGGTTGATGAGGGATATTAGGAATGGAAGATGATCTCCAGAGATCGTCTGAAGTGAGGAGGGGATGTGGTCGGAGATGGGGTCGGACAGTTTATCGGGTGGCCAGACCTCACTTCATTTCACGGGATTTCATCTGGAGAGATAGGCGAGAAAGAGGTGAAGGCGTAGGGTAATTCCGGGTTCATTTCTCTACCATAAGCTGCCTCCAATGTCATTTTAGAGAATTTGGCAGTACATGCAACTGACTGGCCTCACAACTGCAGACCACGTGTAAGGCGTCATGTGGGCAAGCGGTTTGCTGATGTCAACGATGTGAACATAGTGCCACATGGTGGCAGTGAGGTTATGTTATGGGCAGGCATTAAATATGGACAATGAACACAATTGCATTTCCTCATTGAGGTCCATTGTCATGTATGACAACCTGTTCCAATATCCAGCAACTTTGCACAGCCATTGAAGAAGAGTGGAGCAACATTCCACAATCAACAGCCTGATCAAAGCTATGTGAAGGCGATGTGTCGCGCTGCATGAGGTAAATGGTGGTCACACCAGATACTGACAGGTTTTCTGATCCACACCCCTATTTTGTAAGGTATCTGTGACCAACAGAGGCATATCTGTATTCCCAGTCATGTGAAATCCATAGATTAGGGGCTGATGAATTTATTTACATTGACTGATTTCCTTACATGAATTGTAACTAAGTAAAATCTTGCATGTTGCATTCATATTTTTGGTCAGTATATATGAGAATGAGGTTACAGAGATTGAGACAGTGATATGTTTGCTTCCTGCCTTAAATTTCCTGAAAATGCAAGATAACCCTTTCACCTGTGACTGTTGCAGTGCTTGGTTCATCCAGTCGGTGAAGATCAACAACTAAACACAAGTCGTTTATGCTAATGATTTTGTCTGCAAATTCCCAGAGGTTCAGAAAGGCACAAAACTGTTGGATCTTGACATGCACTCTTCTTGGGAAGACATTCTTCTATTTCATCCCCACACCTTCATTTGTCTCTCCTTGAACCTCTTCAGGATCCGCCCCTTTTTTTTAAATTTTGCCTAAAATGACATACCCACATCTAACTGCATGTAGCTCAGACATTGAAGCAAGGATATGCATATTCTTGATACCATTTGAAAGGAAATACTTTGAAGTTTGTAGAAATGTGAAACGAATGTAGGAGAATATAATACACAGATCTGGTAAAAGAAAAATTTCAATTATTTTGTACCATCATCTTTGAAATGCAAAAGAAAGGCCTTAATGTATTATTCCAGCCCAGGTGCAATTTATATTTTGGCCACTAGATGGCAGCAGTGTATGTGCAAAGTTTTAGACTGATCCAATTAACCATTGCATTTCTGTTCAAAATGTTGTATCAAGACTGTCCAAATGTGCCTAATTGGTTTATTAATAACTTTTAAAGTTCATAAATGTGCACTCTCCTCAAACAATAGCATGGTATTCTTTCACTATAATAGCTACTGTAAATTGGACATTGCAGTTAGATTAACAAGAATTTAAGCTTTCTGCCAATATCAGCTATGTCTATGTCCTGGGAAATGTTCTTGTTAAGTACAAACGCCATACTAATCACATTAGCACATATTAGCTCAACCATCCCGAGGGTGGGACACCGTTCTGTAGAGATCCTTAAATTAAGCTGCATGGGTCATTTATCTACCATTTCCGCAGCTGGTTTGGTTTCCCTGTAGCTCTCAAAAACTTTATCCCCACAGTTTTCAGCGATTAGCTTCGCCCAAGACTGACTTGTGAACTACAATCCCAACGCTGTTTTTAACTTTTAGAAACGTCAATAATCATTGCTTGCAATGCGGCTTTCGTAACATATTGCCCTTACATTTCATCAGCGGGAAATAATCCTTCAAATAAAAAAAGACACACTTACTGCAGCAGTTTTGCATAGATCCATACAGCTACGGATGCGTCCATCTGACGAAACTACACTTCCCGAGTTACACTTACACACAGGTGTTTGGAGCATGCTAGATAGCTAATTAGCATAGGTGGTTGCCTCTGTCTTCCATCTGTTTTCCGTGAACCGTAACATGGAGACATCGCCAAGTGGGAACACTAACCCCAACTCCAACCCTATAAAGGTGTGTAGCAGTGGAGGCTGGTGAGGGTCACAATAATGGCTGGAACGGAGCAAATGGAATGACATCGAACTCCTGGAAACCATGTTTGATGTATTTGATACCTTTCCATTGATTCCGCTCAAGTCATTACCACGAGCCCGTTCTCCCCAATTAAGATACTTCCAACCTACTGTGGTGTGTAGTAATTTAACCATTTGTTTTATCAAAATTATTTATTGCTGATATCAAAGATACGTTCCTTATGTTAATGTTTACATCAAGTGTCGGGGCTCTTAACAAAACTCCCCGGTCAGAAGACACTATTGACACTAAAGCATTTAGAGCCTATGAATGGGGTAGTTAGTTTCCCTGTAGATCAGGGATGGGCAACTGTGATGGGGGTGTGGTGTGGGTTAGCCCCCCCCCCTTCCCCTTCCCCGCCGCTTGTTCGTTGACATGGGTTGTTGCGCCATCAAGTGGTATACATATATAGCTAGTAGTTGGCCATAAACCTTTCTTGTCACTCACAAAATCACAACATTTAACTTGGAGTAGGCTATATACTATGGGCAGCTATACCTAATATCAACCACGTTTCCAAAGTTTTGCTTAATTAACTGTAAAATGTATTAATTAAAAGGTAATTGGTCTGAATGCTATTTTTTTAATTTAGCACGATAAGGAAGAACAATTATCCAGATTGTTTTTCAATGCACACAATTCAATGACAAAAAATCCGATGAGACTTTTCTGTTCTATCCTTACAAAGTGACACAAATGTGTTGATATCAATACTCGAAACTATTTCTGTTCAAGTTACATCGCTACTCATTTGCCGGTTAACCTCTGCGTTCATTGGTAAACCATTATGTCACTCAAAATAACTAAATCAATGATTGGCTAAAAAAGTGACTACTGCTCCTCCCTTCTACTAGCTCTGTGAAGGAATACTTCCGCTAGGCCACCATGCCCTCCGGAAGTTAGTTTGTTTTATTCGGACACAGTCGAAAGCACTGGAGTGAGAGTGAAAGGTGGCCAAACCAAGTAAAAAAAGCACACGGTATCCGACGAAGAGCGTGTAAAGAGAGTCTAAACAAGAGTCTAGTGTTAGAGGCGCTCCATTGATACAAGAAAATCATTTATAATTTTCCCCGAACCCCAGTGTCTAACCCCTCAAGTCCTCTGGGGCCAGACGAAGCGAGGCGGGAGGTGATGGAGCCTTCACCGGCAAAGGGGAAACCGCAGGGTCGCTTATTGGTGTCCACGACCCTGGACGCAAAAGATGAGCTTGAGGAGGTAGGTTTACTATATACTATATTATCAATAAGTGTTGCTATATCATACAAACAGCTGTTCAACCACACAGCACGTAAAAAAAACATTCACGAATACAAAGACACGGAACCATTTTACAGAATAGCCTCGCCTGCATGTTGCTAGCTATCATTCAGCAAGGCTAGTTCCTAATTCTGAAATGAATTTACTAGTCTAGCATGTGTAGGTTTGCAGCACGTATTTGTGCTTTGTTGACGTGGGTTTAAACGATGGGGAATCCAGCTGAATTTAACGTAGCATTTAGTATGCTATTTATGTAAACATATGGATGAGACACGAGCCCATGCACATGCGCAAAGGTCATCATACACATGTCAATACAGTAACTTTTCTGACACTACCCTTGTAGTGATTCTTCCCTTTAAAAAAAATATATGGTGTCACCTCCACACCAGATGGCTTAGACATTTTCATACATTATGTAGCCAGCTCAATTGACAGAGGCGTCAACACATTCTGTTGTTTGTCTGCTGTTTTTTTGTGTGTGTGTGTGTGTGTGTGTGTGTGTGTGTGTGTGTGTGTGTGTGTGTGTGTGTGTGTGTGTGTGTGTGTGTGTGTGTGTGTGTGTGTGTGTGTGTGTGTGTGTGTGTGTGTGTGTGTGTGTGTGTGTGATTTCTCAGACTTTTTTTTCTCCCATGGGTGTGAGCCTGCTGTGTTGCTCTGTGGATTTTTGTGTTTTTTTTGTTGTTGTCCATCTGTATGCCCACATTATGTGACATCTGAATGATTCGGGCCTATCTACGTTTGTGTGTGTCTATCTGTTTTCGCGGTTAACATAATTTTTTTGTTTTTATCCATCAGCGTTTGGAGAGGTGTGTGGGGATTGTCACTTCGTTGACAAATGGCCTGTCAGAGCGTGAGGCCAACGATGCCATCACAGCTAATGTGAGTCCCTTGCCCTTTCACTAATAGTCCATCACCATGGGATTGGACACTGCATGCTAGAATGTGCAGTTGAGATGTGGCTACTTGCATGCTTGTATTGAGCCTCAGAATCTAATTGAATCTTAATAGAATGTGACTATGGTCAGACGAATCAGAGTTGGCCTTGTAATTGATCCTTTCTCGTAAACATTTTTGCAATGCCATTTGTAAATGTGAGTAGTTAAAGGACGTAGTACATATGCTTCATAAGCATATTGAGAAGTGTAGGATTATGTACCATATGCTACCTGTAGGCTCAGCTTTTATGTTGAATTGAATCGCTTCAAGTGACATGAATCCCTGATATGGCTAAAGCTTCCAATGTCAACACAATGATAAGCAGGTAGATGCTTATTGTCGGGAATCTTGACCTGGAAGCAAAACTGAGCAATTTCCACTAGATGGTACCTACACACTGAAGAAGGCTGCGATGCCAAAACCTCTGCGTACGCTATCCCTGATGCAGTGAAAACATTAAAAATAAATACAAAATTAAGTCTGCTTTATGCAACATATTTTTGAGTGAAGACAGATTACACCTTTTGTTTGTCTGAATTCACAGGTTTTATGCACCAGCCAAGCTTCTGGGAGAGCACATGGTCCGCTTTTGACCAGCTGCAATGTGAAAATGTCTATATTGTCTTATTTAAGGTTAAGGTTAGGGTTAGGCTTTAAGGTTAGATTTAAAATCATATTTTATGACTTTGTAGCTGTGTCAGATAGTGACCACTCTGCAAAACTGCCACCATGGCCAGATTCGTGACAATAAATGCCAATCTGACCCATTATAATGGAGGCTACAGCCATATCATGGGTAGATTAAGTGGCACGGTAACATTGTCATATTCTCCTCATCCACCAGGTGTGTAAGGGCCCCCAGCAGCATGAGGAGGTGTGTCTGGGACTCTTCGCTCTGCTGCTCACTGAGCCTCCACAGGCACAGAGGGTAAGGCATTGTTATTATGTTATCCTTATCAGCATTATCATACTTCACATCATTATTATACACATTATCATTTCATGTGATTATTGGGGTTGCCAATTCAGTCTAAGATCTGTACCTTCATTATTGCATTTTCAAAATATCCTAGAATAGCTTTATTGTTCGCCGGCAGTCAAAAGCCAATTCTGGGAGATTCCGGGTCAAACCAAGAGGGTCGGAAAGCCCTCATGATCATAGCACCATAGATTGCATTCATTATACACACACCAAACGATTGAATTAGCTTACATAGTGATTCTTGTGACTGCACTAAAAATAGTGTGCTGTTATCCACACTTATGCCCAGCATGTAATTCCAACCCTAATACCTCAAATATTTTAGGCTCCCTGATATGAATGGGATTATACACTCTACATACTCCACAACCCAATATGTACATCACATGCGCTGCAAACTCTTCACAAACGTTCATGCTATACTCTGAAGCTTTGTTCTTGTCAATATTGACACATTTTACATTTGTGGCTGTCACGCGAACAGAACACACACACACAGTACAGACACTCATATTTATTACACACACAACACTATAACGGCACACACTGCAGCCTCCAAAACCACTGTGTGTGACCACCGGTATCACACACACTTGATACACATTTAATTTCCTCAACCCCCTAACACCGGTATTATAAACACACACCTTCAGACTGTATATGATCAGTATACCTTATGATGACACATCAACATTTCCACCATAAGGTACTATAGAATGGGACTGTTTGGGCTTTTATGAATTACGACTTGGGGAAATCGATAAGAATAATTTCACCATTCTTGAAATAATATGCCCGAGTCTGGTGTAGTGTTTAGCTCTACATACTCCGGAGCACACATACCCCTGGAGCTTTGGGTATGAATCCTCTCACCCCTTCTTGTCTCTCTTTCTCTGTATCCGTCTCCCCTCTGCATTCTGACTTTCACTGTCCATAAAACAATCAAATAAAAATAAAAGAATGGTCAACTTCTATAGTATTCCTGTGGCCTCTGTAAATCCTTGTCACCTGAACATGCTTGTCTGGGTGCTCAGTTTAATTGAATCCACATTACACTATTTATAGGCCCTATTGAGGCACAAACTGTTAATTATCACACTATGTTGTATGGACACTGTACAGTATGTCCATATGCTGCAAAGCAAATTAGCCTTTGGTTATAATAAAGACTTACATATTGCTTAAGTAGAATATAGTAAAGTGGAGAATAAGTCCCGAGGAGGTGTAGTATATGGCCATATATCACAAACCCCCAAGGTGCCTTATTGCTATTATAACCTGGTTACCAACATAATTAGAGATGTAAAAATAAATGTTTTGTCATAACCTTGGTATACGGTCTGAAATACCATGGCTGTCAGCCAATCAGCATTCAGGGCTCAACCCACCCAGTTTCTAATTTACTGTATTTGACTCTACTCTCCACAGTGTTACAGAGACCTGACCCTGGTGAATAGGGACGGCATGAACGTGATCCTGATCAAGATCAACCAGATCCTCATGGAGAAGTTCCTCAAGCTGCAGGATGTGTGCCGCACACAGGTCAACAGTTTGTCTCCATGTAGAAAAGGCAGAAACCATTTTCGTGCTCTCAATACAGTTAGCTTTATTGACACAATATACATGTGGATGTTTTCTAATGAGTAAGTGATTGACTAACGATCTCGCCCTTCTCTCTCGCTTCAGTTGGTGTGGTTGGTGAGGGAGCTGGTGAAGAGTGGCGTGATCGGCGCGGACGGCGTCCTCATGACCCTTATGAAGCAGATCGCAGGTCAGTCCATTCAGTATGTGTACCATTGGTTTCACTGCTTTGAGTAGCGTCTTGTTTCACCGTTCCTCTCGCGTCTAAATTGTGTCAAGACAAAATGGCTTCCTCACCTGTTTTCTGTAGTCTCTGTGTTGGTTTGCTTGATTGAGCATCTCTTGATTTTTTTCCTGTGTCCAGGAGGAGACATCACCAGTAAGAACCTGTGGCTGGCTGAGAATGTTCTGGACATACTGCTGGATCAAAGGTGTGTTGGAGAGCGATCAACAGGAAACACTCTTTCACTCCATTATTGTCATGCAATAAAAGTCAAACTGGTTCATAAGGCAAAAAACGTATCACACACTATTATTATTATTATTTTTTAAATATGTCATGCTTTGAAGTAGGCTCACAATACATGAGAAGGGCTTACCAATAAAAACTGCCAGAAGAAGTGATTTCTGTTGAGTGCTCCAACTCCTTTCTGGCTCATATTAGTACTGTGGGAGTTTTACTTAGTATGCTCTTCTCGGGAATTTGTCATTGTTGTTAAGCACCCCTCCTTTCCTTGGTTCGCTGGAGCGTGAAGGACCGCCTGAACTCTAGGTTTATAACACACTCACACTTTTGGACTCGTTTGGTTTAGCGCACAACCGTCTCTCTACAAGAACTACAATCGTCTCTTGTCTCTTCGTCGTCTCTCAGGGAGTGGGTGCTGAAGAGTGGCATGCTGATAGCAATGTCCGTGTACACCTACCTGCGCCTCATCGTGGACCACGGCACCCCGGCACTGCTGGTCCTCAGACAGAAGGAGGTTGACTTGTGTATCGGCCTGCTCCGAGAGAAGGTGAGGGAGGAGAGGAATGGAGGAGGGAATGATGTAATGGCATACGCGAGGTAAGGAGACGAGCGATATAGTGTGTAAGGGAATGAGGGAGGAGTAGATTTGGAGCGAAGATGCGTATGGAGTCTTGAGGACAGATGAGAAAGAAGATTTGTGTCGTATCGTATATGCCCAAGAACACAGACAAACTTATTATACTGTATCTAGGTTTGACAATGGGGAATTTCCACACAGCAATTCAATAATTGAATGTAATGACATATTCCCCTCTTTCTCTCTCCTCCCCTCATCCCTGTCTAGTTTATGGAGTGTTTTATCATTGGGAGAGACCTGGTGCGTCTGCTGCAGATCGTGGCCCGGATCCCAGAGATGGAGCTACTGTGGAAAGACCTGCTCCACAACCCCCAGGCCCTCAGCCCTCAGTTCACTGGTAAGGGTAAGAGAGTGTCGTTAAGCAGGGGTGGGTCTGTGTGTGTGTGTGTGTGTGAGACCCGTGGCTCAGTTCTAACTCTCTCTCTCTCTGGTTCTATAGGTTTGCTGCAGCTCCTGACCGCTCGCACATCCCGCAAGTTCCTGGCTTGTCGCCTCACACCAGATATGGAGACCAAACTGCTCTTCATGACCTCCAGGGTAAACACACACACACACACTACAAACACATCTCAGGACAGTACACACACACAAACACTGCAAAACATCTCAGGACAGTACACACACACAAACACTGCAACACATCTCAGGACAGTACACACACGCACACACTACAACACATCACAGGACAGTACACACAAACACACACACACGCACTACAACACATCTCAGGACAGTACACACACACTACAACACAGTACACACACTACAACACGGTACATACACACACACTACAACACATCTCAGAACGGTACACACACACACACTACAACACATCTCAGGATGGTACACACACACTACAACACATCTCAGGACGGTACACACACACACTACAACACATCTCAGGACGGTACACACACACTACAACACATCTCATGATGGTACACACACACACACTACAACACATCTCAGGACAGTACACACACACACACTACAACACGTCTCAGGACAGTACACGCACACACACACACTCACTACAACACATCTCATGATGGTACACACACAAAGTACATGCACATACACATTCCTTTATGCCTATCCTGTCCCTCTCTCCCTGTAGGTGCGATTTGGCCAGCAGAAGCGCTACCAGGACTGGTTCCAGAGACAGTACCTGTCCACGGCAGAGAGCCAGTCGCTGCGCTGTGACCTGATTCGCTACATCTGCGGCGTGGTGCACCCATCCAATGAGGTGCTGAGCTCTGACATCCTGCCCCGCTGGGCTATCATTGGCTGGCTGCTCACCACCTGCACGGTAAGGGGCAGGGCAAAGATTGGTTATAACTTTAAGGCACATTAATGCAAAGATGGGTAATGATTTATTTTATAGTATGCCCAAGATTATTTTCTGTCTAATGTTAATCTAATAAACAATAAAGCTTTTTGAATTTACCTCGTATTTACAACTATTTACCTGGATTTTACCCATACAGATAATTGTAAAATAGTAATTACATTGAAATATTTAAATGTTTTATTACTTGCGTCTTTAGTCTAACGTGGCGGCCTCGAACGCCAAGCTTGCCCTGTTCTACGACTGGCTCTTCTTCAGCCCAGAGAAGGACAGCATCATGAACATAGGTAAGACGGGGGAACAGAAAACGCTACCTGTATCTCTTCGTGTGTAGAGTAAGGGACCAATGTGCTCAGCTAAATGTTTAGAAGTAGGGAAAACATGCGGGTGTTGGGTTAGTGGTATATTAGACTAACGAGTAAACTGGAACAGAGGTTACAGGATGGACACATTTCTGCTGTCACCTTCTCTATCCGCCACTGTATGCACATTTGTCTCTTTCTCTTTTCATGGTTGACCCATCCGTTCTCTCTTCCCCCTCCCTCTTTCAGAGCCGGCCATCTTAGTGATGCACCACTCCATGAAGCCTCATCCAGCCATCACTGCCACTCTCCTGGACTTCATGTGTCGGGTGAGTGGGCGCACACATTACACAACGGAGCTCATTCAGATCATTAACTGTGGTGAATGTACCACTTTTTTTGCTATTCAAAGTGGAAAAGACTCTATTGACATGTGCTTCATGCTCAATGTGTTAGCGAAGCAGTAGAGAACGAAGAGATGTTTTGACATCCTGCCGTATTCACTAGAGGTTGGCCGATTAATCGGAATTGCCGATTAATTAGGGCTGATTTCAAGTTTTCATAGAAATCGTTAATCAGCATTTTTGGACACCGATCATGGCCGATTACATTGCACTCCACGAGGAGACTGCGTGGCAGGCTGACTACCTGTTATGTGAGTGCAGCAAGGAGCCACGGTAAGGTGCAAGCTAGCATTAAACTTATCTTATGAAAAACAATCAGGAGCGGCAGGGTAGCCTAGTGGTTAGAGCATTGGACTAGTAACCGAAAGGTTGCATGTTCAAATCCCTGAGCTGATAAGGTACAAAATCTGTCGTTCTGCCCTTGAACAGGCAGTTAACCCACTGTTCCTAGGCCATCATTGAAAATAAAAAATTTGTTCTTAACTGACTTGCCTAGTAAAATAAAGGTAAAATAAAAAAAATAACATAATCACTAATTAACTACACTTGGTTGATGATATTACTAGTTTATCTAGCTTGTCCTATCGACGCGGTGCCTGTTAATTTATCATTGAATCACAGCCTACTTCGCCAAATGGGTGATTTAACAAACGCATTCGCAAAAACAGCACTGTCGTTGCACCAATGTGTACCTACCATAAACATCAATTCCTTTCTTAAAATCAATACACAAGTATATATTTTTAAACCTGCATATTTAGTTAATATTGCCTGCTAACATTAATTTATTTTAACTAGGGAAATTGTGTCACTTCTCTTGTGTTCTGTGCAACAGAGTCAGGGTATATGCAGCAGTTTGGGCCGCATGGCTCGTTGCGAACTGTGTCAAGACCATTTCTTCCTAACAAAGACAGCCAACTTCGCCAAACGGGGGATGATTTAACAAATGCGCATTTGCAAAAAAAGCACAATCGCTGCACGAATGTACCTAACCATAAATAAGTCGCTCTGGATAAGAGCGTCTGCTAAATGACTTAAATGTAAATGTAAAATGTAAATATCAATGCCTTTCTTAAAATCAATACACAGAAGTATATATTTTTTAAAACCTGCATATTTAGTTTTTTTAAATTCATGTTAGCTGGCAATATTAAACTAGGAAAATTGTGTTGCTTCTCTTGCGTTCATTGAACGCAGAGTCAGAGTATATGCAACAGTTTGGGCCGCATGGCTCGTTGCGACCTAATTTGCCAGAATTTTACGTAATTAGGACATAACATTGAAGGTTGTGCAATGTAACAGCAATATTTAGACTTAGGGATGCCACCCGTTAGATAAAATACAGAACGGTTCCATATTTCACTGACAGAATAAATGTTTTGTTTTCGAAATGATAGTTTCCGGATTTGACCATATTAATGACCTACGGCTCGTATTTCTGTGTGTTTATTATATTATAATTAAGTATATGATTTGATAGAGCAGTGTGACTGAGCGGTAGTAGGCAGCAGCAGGCTCGTAAGCATTCATTCAAACAGCACTTTCCTGCGTTTGACAGCAGCTCTTCGCAATGCTTCAAGTATTGTGCTGTTTCTGACTTCAAGCCTATCAACTCACGAGATTAGGCTGGCAATACTAAAGTACCTGTTAGAACATCCAATAGTCAAAGGTATAGGAAATACAAATGGTATAGAGAGAAATAGTCCTATAATAACTACAACCTAAAACGTCTTACCTGGGAATATTGAAGACTCATGTTAAAAGGAACCACCAGCTTTCATATGTTCTCATGTTCTGAGCAAGGAACTTAAACATTAGCTTTTTTACATGGCACATATTGCACTTTTACTTTCTTCTCCAACACATTGTTTTTGCATTATTTAAACCAAATTGAACATGTTTCATTATTTATTTGAGACTAAATTGATTTCATTGATGTATTATATTAAGTTAAAATAAAAGTGTTCATTGTTCATTCAGTATTGTTGTAATTGTCATTATTACAAATATATTTGTAAAAATCGTCCGTTTAATCGGTATTGTCCCTTTTTGGTCCTCCAATAATCGGTATCGGTGTTAAAAAATCATAATCTGCCGACCTCTAGTATTCACCCGTTTTGTCTGACTTGGGAAGCGAGTGGTACATTTACAGCGGTGAGGAAGTTTAATGATACCTTGCATTGGTGTTAGTTGTGCCATGCTTTAGAGAAGTTGTGGTATTATGGCGTTCGCGCAGATGCTTGACTCATCTAAAAAATGTTTTACCTTCTCTTGCCTTCAACTGGTCCTACTCTGTTTCGCACTCTTCCCCCTCCTCTTTCTCCCTCACAGATCATCCCTCACTTTTTCCCCCCTCTGGAGGGGCAGGTGCGGCAGGGTGTCTTCAACTCTCTCACCTTCATCATGGAGAAAAGAGTGCTGGCGTGAGTCATTCTCTCTCACTTGCACACATTCATGCACCCACCACCACCAGCCATCATGGGATATATTTGACCTTGGACACAGTTGTACATAAAAAAAAACATATAACATAATATATATTAACATATATATTTAAATTGAACCTCTGCAGATTTTACATTTTTGATCAAGTGATTTTGGTATCATCAGTGATTGGATTTTATTACATTTTATGTCAGTGAATCTTTATCGCCTTTATTTTAACCCCCTAATCGGTCTGTATTTTCCTCCCTCAGTCATCTAGCTCCTCTGTTTGACAATCCCAAACTGGATCGGGAGCTGCGCTCCATGCTGAGGGAACGCTTCGCAGAGTTCTGCAGTTCCCCCTCACCCCCTACTGAGGGAAGGGATGAAGGTGCAAATGAAAGTAATTCAACTTTTATTTGTTAACATGAATGAATGAATGAACACTGTTGGTGGTCCTTGAAGATGAGTTTCTTTACAAGGCTCACTACAGTTACTCACATGCAAAAGAAACATCCCTTCTCTTTAACCATCCTCCCCCAGACATGCACAATAACACCCAAAGACATTTGATGGAGGGATTTTGAAAGAAGCAAACTTTTTCAATCATGCATCATGGTATAATATGTAGAGTTGAAACTAGCCTATTTCGAGTAACAGTAGGGAAACTAGGGAAGCCCTAGTCCAAGAGCAGAGGCTGTTATCAAATCAAATCCAATTTATTTATATAGCCCTTCGTACATCAGCTGATATCTCAAAGTGCTGTACAGAAACCCAGCCTAAAACCCCAAACAGCAAGCAATGCAGGTGTAGAAGCACGGTGGCTAGGAAACACTCCCTAGAAAGGCCAAAACCTAGGAAGAAACCTAGAGAGGAACCAGGCTATGTGGGGTGGCCAGTCCTCTTCTAGCTGTTATGTGTCAACTGGAAGTGGCTTGGGATAAACGTGTCGGCTGAATGTTCCATCTCGAAAAGGAACCCTAAATTAGAGCATGAAAGTAAAGCATTTGAATTCGTTGAGGTGCAACTAACAGTTAACTTAAATTGTCCCCGCTAAATATTGGATGATTCAATTTAGATTTTGAATTACTTTGAATTAGGTTAACCAGGAAAATAATATGCAGGTGTTTTAAATGTGTATGCATTACACTGTTATTCCAGTGTTGCCTTTATTTGAGAACCTCCTGTGTTTGCTTGCCTCTACTTTACAATGTCGTCTGATCACCTTTTGCTCCTCAGTGAAAATGGAGGAGTCTGTTTCCTTGGAGATGGACAATCATGTTCTGCTTGACAAGGAGGATGGTTGCTACGACAACACGGAGGCTGCCTTCAGCGACGATGAGGAGGAGGTTAACAACAAGGGTGAGGGTAAGGAAGGACACATTTTATTACTCCACTCAACACAGATACCAGATAATATGTTAGAACCATGTTAACGTTGAACTACACCAGACTCAACACTTAAATGGGTACAATATATTCTGCTGCATTTTACACCAAATGAGCATTATCTAGCTTGCTCCCAAATCTGTCTGTCCTTGCCAACTCCTATGAGTGACAATGACCATAGGAGTTGGATAGACAACACGAACAGATCTAGGACCAGGCCTATCACTAGCATCATCTCAACTCAGATTATCACCCCGTTAGATTTGTTTTGCCTTCGATAGATGAAGCCCTCTTTTAACATAGATGAACCATAATGCCTTAACACTGAGTTTTATCTTAGATGAAGCCAAATCAGAAACTTGCATTTGAAAAACAATTTCGAAACTCATAATCCAATTCAAAAGACTGGAAACATATTAGGGCCTCACTCTCACTCTGCTTCGTACTCATCCACATCAAGTCATTGGCTGACCTTTCATTTTGGTTATTACAGGCAATAAAAAGCGGAGTTCAGATTCCACCCAATCAAAGAGGCCGTTATTGAGGAGCCCGCTGACATCACTCCCTACGTGGATCAGTTGGACGACACAATGAAGGAGAAGGTGTTGCAGTTACAGAAAGGAAGGTTAGTAGAGTGGATGTGACTGGACTCTCACATCGGGACATGTATTTGTCTAACAAACACACTCACTCAGTTAAATTCAATTAGCCTTATTGGCATAAGACATTGCCAAAGCCAACATCAGTGAACGTGACAAGAGTTGGAGAAGGCCCTAAAAATTGTAAAGACCCCAGCCACCCCAGTCGTAGACTGTTCTCTCTACTACCACATGGCAAGCGGTACCGGAGTGCCAAGTCTAGGACTAAATGGCTTCTCAACAATTTTTACCCCCAAGCCATAAGACTCCTGAACAGGTAATCAAATGGCTACCCAGAGTATTTGCATTGTGTGCCCCCACAACCCCTCTTTTTACGCTGCTGCTACTCTCTGTTTATCATATATGCATAGTCACTTTAACTATACATTCATGTACATACTACCCCAATTGGTCCGACCAACCAGTGCTCCCGCACATTGGCTAACCGGGCTATCTGCATTGTGTCCCACCCACCATTCGCCAACCCCTCTTACGTTACTGCTACTCTCTGTTCATCATATATGCATAGTCACTTTAACCATAACTACATGTACATACTACCTCACTCAGCCTGACTAACTGGTGTCTGTATGTAGCCTCGCTACTGTTATAGCCTCGCTACTGTTATAGCCTCGCTACTGTTATAGCCTCGCTACTGTAAATAGCCTGTCCTTTTACTGTTGTTTTATTTCTTTATTTACCTATTGTTCACCTAATACCTTTTTTGCACTATTGGTTAGAGTCTGTAAGTAAGCATTTCACTGAAAGGTCTGCCTACACGTGTTGTATTCGGCGCACGTGACAAATAAACTTTGATTTGATCCCTGCTTTACCCTTTTCACAGTGGTAACGTGTAGATCTGTATGGATTGGAGAGATGTTGACAATAATGCCATTAGCTCCACTCCTCTGCCTAGCTCACGAGTAGGTTGGCTGCTTTCGGCCATTTTGCTTCCTTTGATTTGGAGAGCCACTTTCATACTTCATCTCTCACCCATTCACTCCCATTGCGGTCAATTGTTCTCATTGCTGATTGCAACAACATTGCTGATTGCAGCAGTGGAAATCTTAATCGAAATGGGCTCTTCAATAATTATTTCCTTTCCCCATCTCTCTAACAGTGACACGGAGGCACATTGTGAAGTCATGCAGGAGATTGTGGACCTGGTCCTGGAGGTGAGTCAGCAAGAAAATATACAACAGTGGTTAAATACAGATATGTATTTGGGTATCTTGTGGGGGAAATGGGAATTATCTGTGGTTTATTGATGTCCCCTTTCTGTCCCTCGTCTCGCTTGCTCTCTCTCTCTCAGGAGGACTTTGACTCAGAGCAAATGTCCACTCTGGCCTCCTGTCTGGCTGAGCTCTTCAAGGGCCACTTCAGAGGAGACGTACTGCCTGACGACATCACAGAAGAGTAAGTTAATGTGCGCCTTCTGATGGCGTCAACATGGCCTGGTTAGGGGGTAAGACTGTCTGTGTCGTGCATTTGTGTATACATGCGAAAAAATAATATAGAATATGAACTTTGTTGTGTGTTCCCAGGTCGCTGGAGGAGTCTGTGTGTAAACCTGTGTGCCTGGTGTTCAGGAACCTGTGTCAGATGCAGGAGGACAACAGTGGTTTCTCAGTGCTGCTGGAGATGCTGGCGGAGCTCTACCAGAAACAGCCCAAGATCGGCTATCACCTGCTTTACTACCTCAGGGCCAGGTGAAGGGACTGGGTCCACCACACTGCTTAGCATTGGCAAGGAATGGGAGCCCTTGGTTTCAGGGAGGCTGAGGGAGTAGTGTGTTAGACATTTTGCTGTCCGCTAGAAGTTATTGTTACAACCGTCCACTGTTTTAGTTTCTCTAATGCTGCTGGTAACGTTCTTTCTACATTGATAAAGCAGTCAATGGAGACATGAGCCTGGACACATTTTTGCCCTCGCACTGCTCTGTTGGTTTAACATCACTTGATCTAACGTTGTTGTACCATTGTTGCAGCATAGCTGTAACCTAGTTCTAACATTGTTGTAACATTGTCTCCCACCACAGTAAAGCAGCGATGGGGAAGATGAGTCTGTACGAATCGTTTGCCCAGGCCACAGCGCTGGGAGACCTGCACACCTGTCTCATGATGGACATGAAGGCCTGCCAGGAGGACGACATCAGGCTGCTCTGCTATCTCACACCATCCATCTACACCGAGGTACACACAAACTTCTTCTACGCCGAGGTACACACAAACTTCTTCTACGCCGAGGTACACACAAACTTCTTCTACGTCGAGGTACACACAAACTTCTTCTACGTCGAGGTACACACAAACTTCTACGTCGAGGTACACACAAACTTCTTCTACGCCGAGGTACACACAAACTTCTTCTACGCCGAGGTACACACAAACTTCTACGCCGAGGTACACACAAACTTCTACAGGTACACACAAACTTCTTCTACGCCGAGGTACACACAAACTTCTACACCGAGATACACACAAACTTCTACACCGAGGTACACACAAACTACATCTACGCTGAGGTGTGTACACACCATCTACGCCGGGGTACGTACACACACAGAGACAACATCTACAGTGCCTTGAGAAAGTATTCACACCCCTTGACATTTACATTTAAGTCATTTAGCAGACGCTCTTATCCAGAGCGACTTACAAATTGTTGCATTCACCTTATGACATCCAGTGGAACAGCCACTTTACAATAGTGCATCTAAATCTTTAAAGGGGGGGTGAGAAGGATTACTTTATCCTATCCTAGGTATTCCTTAAAGAGGTGGGGTTTCAGGTGTCTCCGGAAGGTGGTGATTGACTCCGCTGTCCTGGCGTCGTGAGGGAGTTTGTTCCACCATTGGGGGGCCAGAGCAGCGAACAGTTTTGACTGGGCTGAGCGGGAACTGTACTTCCTCAGTGGTAGGGAGGCGAGCAGGCCAGAGGTGGATGAACGCAGTGCCCTTGTTTGGGTGTAGGGCCTGATCAGAGCCTGGAGGTACTGAGGTGCCGTTCCCCTCACAGCTCCGTAGGCAAGCACCATGGTCTTGTAGCGGATGCGAGCTTCAACTGGAAGCCAGTGGAGAGAGCGGAGGAGCGGGGTGACGTGAGAGAACTTGGGAAGCTTGACTTTTTCCACATTTTGTTGTGTTAGATTGAATTTTAAATTGATTAAATTGAGATGTTGTGTCACTGATCTACACACAATACCCCATAATGTCAAAGTGGAATCATGGTTTTAGAAATGTTTACAAATGAAAAGTTGAAATGTTTTGACTCAATAAGTATTCAACCCTTTTGTTATGGCAAGCCTAAATAAGTTCAGGTGTAAAAATATTGTACAATCCAGGTGTGCAACGCTCTTAGAGACTTGAAATCGCTGCCAAAGGTGATTTTAACATGTATTGACTCGGGGTTGAATACTTATCTAATCACGATATAGTAGTGTTTTATTTTCCATTTAAAAAATGTACAATGTTAGGATTTTTTTTCCACTTTATGTAGATTCTTGACAAAAAATGACATCCATTTTAGTCCTACTTTTTAACACAACAAAATGTGGGAAAGGTCCAGGGGTGTGAGTACTGAAGGCACTGTTACACTGTTTATATCTCCCTCCTCTCTCTGTAGTTCCCAGATGAGACATTGCGCAGTGGAGAGCTACTCAACATGATTGTAGCAGTCATCGATTCAACACAGGTAATTTAACCACACACACACACGCACGCACAAAAATATACAATACTGCATAGTATTTTTCTCCTTCAACCCTCCCATTCCACCCCCCCAACTCTTTTTTCTCTCTTTCAGCTTCAGGAGCTGATGTGTCACGTGATGATTGGCAATCTGGTGATGTTCCGCAAGGACTCTGTCCTCAATATCCTCAGTGAGTCACATATAACGTCAGACACACAAACACACCGAAAACACACACAGACAGAGAAAAACAGATTCATAGTGCATGTGTATGAACTGTGTGCTTGTCTCACTGTATGAAATATTGTCTCTGTCCTACAGTCCAGTCTCTGGAATGGGAGACGTTTGAGCAGTACAGTGCCTGGCAGCTCTTCTTGGCCCACAGTATTCCACTGGAGACCATTATCCCCATCCTGCAGCACCTCAAGTACAAAGGTGAGATACACACAATGGCCTAGATAGACACTGCTCTCCGCTATTAGCTAAATCGCTAAGACTGGCCCCTTCAACAGTGCCCTTGTCGTCTTTTGTTTGGTACACATCCCTGCGTCCCCACCGTCACACAATTACTGTTTATGCAATCCAAAAATGTTCCATTATTAGTTGCAATCTGTGTCAGGTGGGTGTCATTTGAAAGCCTATTCTATTGCCAACATGGCTATCTAAGTTATAAAATATGGTCTTACAGTGTTAGGCTTTCAAAAGGCAGAGTGTAATTAAGACGGAGTATAATTCTGGTGTGCATAGAATTAAGTTGTGACTGCATTCAAGTGCATGTTCCGTGGCTAATTTTCTTCACAAATACAACAAAGGCTCATTCTGTTCAGGACAACCCAGGGTAGAACACATGTCATCCTGTGAATCAAACATAGCGATTGTAAATGTTGATACTGTAAATTACATTTGTTTTCAAATATGGAAATGTGAAGTGCCCATTTGGACTCACAGGTGCATTTCCCTCACTCAGACAACACATAGTGAAAAGTAGCCCATTTGGGGGCTTGAGGGTGCATCTTTTGTACTCAAGTTTACAACGGTTGTCAGTCAAAAAACACAGCGCTGGGAAGTGGAGAACCTGTGTTCTGACATCCATGTATAGCATGTTGACTGTACAGCTTTTGCATTATAAATTAGGCTCTCTCAATGACAAAATGTGAATATTTGGGCTGGGTATGCTATTGACCTTCACTAAAATGAGTTAATAGTTCTACACTGTTCTTTCCTGGTATTACCACTGGCATAATATTCTTACGTTGTACCTCTTCCTGTCCAGAACACCCAGAAGCACTCTCCTGTTTGCTGTTGCAACTACGCAGGGAAAAGTAAGCTATATTTACAGGTACATACTGTATCTCTGCAAATGAATACAGTGGCATCGGTACTGATCCCTGTGGTGCTCCTTCCCCCTTTAGACCCAGTGGTGAGATGGTGAAGATGGTGCTGAGTCGGCCCTGCCACCCGGAGGACCAGTTCACCACCAGTATCCTGCGCCACTGGGCGGCCAAGCACGACGACGTCCTGGGGGAACATATCAAGGCCCTGCTCATCAAGAACAACAACATGCCACGCAAACGCCAGAGGTGACTACGAGTCCACCACTTTCACTTTTTAAGGAGATGGAGTTTTTACCTTAAGATTAATAGTTTTCTTTACCTCCAGAGAAGGTCTTTGATGACTTGTTACATAAATCCACTGTTTGGATATTGCTAATGTCGGCATCCAATTGGTTCACGCTTCATAAACGCATAGCTCACACACATACTTCAATTCAACTTATAGCACAACAATATCAGTCCAGAAGATCTGTGTTTGACTCAGTTCTGTCTAAAGATTTTTCATTCTGTTTCCAACGATTTGAAGTCCCAAGTTTTCATACTCGCATTCCATGCATTGTTTACTTCACAGTGCTTTCTGTATCTCTCGGGGGTAAGAAAAACCATTGATTGGTGTGAAAGTCCAGAAATCTGTAACTGAAGAGACACACGTGGGTCCTGTTCATTGAGCTTTTGTTGGTTTTGACTGCACTGCAGATAGCCTGACTGATCACCCATGGTCTTGGTTATTAGTTGAGTCTTTAAATGCTGGGCTTGAACAAAAGCCTGCACACTGTGTTGGTGACTGATAGGTTAAAGCCTGGTAACAAGAGTAAGAGGAAAGACTGTTATTGTCTGTGTGTGTGTCTCCCAGTCTGCGCAGCTCCAGCAGTAAACTGGCCCAGCTGACCCTGGAACAGATCCTGGAGCACATGGACAACCTGAGGCTGAACCTCAGCAACACCAAGAACAGCTGTGAGACACACACACACTGTTTTACTATTCTAAAACACACACATCTGTCCTGCAATGGCAGCAAACTAACACCACATTATACACCAACCTCAGTGTCCCCCAAACACGCCTCTAACCCAGTGAACTCTGACCCTACTCTGTCTGTGGGTCCCCAGTCTTCACACAGACTCCCATCCTGCAGGCTCTGCAGCATGTCCAGGCCAGCTGTGACGAGGCCCACAAGATGAGGTGAGACCCCAGACTCTCACTGTCCTCGGGGGATCATTACGCTACTATGACTGCGCTGAGATACTCTGTATTTTTATTACACACAGTTTCCTAGGTGTCTTATAGTGACTTGACAGGATTCTGAATGTGTCCCTCCTTTCTGTCTCCGCCTCAGATTCAGCGACCTCTTTTCATTGGCCGAGGAGTACGAAGAGCCCTCCTCCAAGCCTCCCAAGTCACGGCGCAAGGCCCCCGCCTCCTCCCCGCGGTCGCGTAAGGGAGCGGTCACCCCTGTGAGCAACGAAGAAGAGAGCGTGTCTAGCAGTGCCTCGGTAGGTCGTCTTACAGCAACTTCCTTTTTATATCCTGTTTAGAAGCTGCGTTAAGATGAGCCTTACATAGCCCCATACCCTTGTACACTTCAGAACCAGGATTAGATTTAGGTTTTGTTAATTGCTAATTAACAGAAGAACTATTTTGTGCCTCCCTCAGCTGTCACTATAATATGTTTTATTTTAAGCTTTCCTGGTTTCAGAAGCTATTTCTGTCTCCACTTGTTCCTCCAACCTCCTTTTTATTTCCACCCCTACTCCAGGAGGAAGAGGACTCCAAACCCAAAGCCCCCAAGAGGAAGAGGAAAGGCTCATCTGCGGTGGCCTCGGACAGCGACTGACAGCCCCACAACCAACCCGCTCCCACCTGTCATAGTGACATCCCTGTAGACAGGACCATCAGCCAACCAGCTTCTCCAAACCACTGAGGAAACCCCGCCCCCAGAGACACTCAACAAGAGGGGTCGGAGCTCCTCCGCGTGGACTCTAGTGCTACTGGCTGGAGCCATGGAGACACTCGACCTCACCTCTCACTGGTCATTGGCTGCTTTGTGTCAGTTGGTCTGGCTGGATTGGTCAGGGGGAGCATTCCGAGGGGAAATGCCAGTCGCTGTGGCTCAGACTGACAGAAGTACTGTTACGAGAGGGATATCTATATCCTTGAGGAAAGGATTACATGACTTGACTGGATGTTTGGGGGGTAAATGTGTTGCTCTATTGTCACTTAGTTGTCTGCCTATCACACTGCACTTAGAGACATCAGACAAAGCATTTTATAAGCCATGACCATGATGACCGACCAACCAGCAAGAGCATCCAGTCCAGGCGATTTTAACAGAGGCACGTGTCAAAGATTTAAGTGATTCCTACCGTTTTGGGGGAAGGAGAGGTGCGAGAGTTGAAGTGGGGAGAAAGTCACCTTTGTCCCAATCCCATAGAGAAAAATGTTCCTGCCCCACATCTGAAAAACTCAACATGCCTGTTCACCCTTCATTTCTGATTGGCAAGAAGCGAGACCATGGACACACTTTCATTGGATCATTTTAACCAGATGGTTGGACTGTATGCGAGGTCAGAAATAAAAGACTGTATGAATGGAGGAGCCAGATGTAGTTGCTGAACTTTTTAATGGAAATGTCTTTCTACTGAACTATTTTCATAAAAGATCATAACAATTAAAAAAAGGGCTACAAAAAATAGAACCAAGTGGTGGAAACAGTCTTATGTTATATGTTTGTTGTTTTCACACAAGTCAGTTGTAACACCACCCAGAACAGAGAGACTGAGTGCTGCAATGAATGAGTAGCCAAGTATATCGCTAGCTATGGCGTTTTATTCTTCTTAGCAGCTCGTCTATTTTAATTGAGTAATATTTCGTTTTCTGGTCATAGTAACATGAATTTGTGCATGTGTGGACTCGATTTTCACCAGCAGGTGACTGTGCCCCTTCTCTCTAGTCAGTCTCAACGGAGGAAATTAAAGAGAGCAAGGACCGTGAGAGGCGGACCCTCTGCGACTGATGCCATGTTCAAACAACTGGGGAAATCTGACTTCCGTTTTACCTGATCTGTAACCTAATCTCAGAATTCCGACTTCACAACTGGGAACTTGGGGGGGGGGTAATATGAGATCCGGGGGGGAGCTTTAAACTGTCATCCAACTCTGAAATCTTTCTGGAGCTTTGACTTCCCAACCTGAATGACTTCATGATTAGACCGTTTTCTTTCAAATGCACAGTAACAGATGCAGGTACCATCAGTCCAGTCATTTATGCTCAGCTGTGCCTCGCAAGTGCTGCACCAACGAAGCTATTTCGTTAAAGGTCGAGTTTTGAAATATATTGTCTGAGAATAACATTGGCAGACCTGGCATTTAGCCAATATGTTTTGACTGCGAAGGTGATGTTGACTCAAAAGGTTGGTTACCACTGCTTTAACAGATTCAAATCCAAAGATAACTAGGTATACGTGTTTCCACTGAGACTTAGTTTATTGAAATTCATATTTTTTAGTCAAGAACATTCTTATTTACAAGTTTCTATCAAGTTGTTATTCCTTACGTACATCAAAGCACACATTGAGATGAATGAATGTACAAGATTGAAACATTTACTTAAGTGATAATGCCTGAGAAGCCGGTGTTGATATATTGGCACGGGTGTTGTAAGGCCCCGTGAGTTGAAGTCGAGACTGAGAAATGCTGCCTGCCTCATCCCAACTCCTACACATTCTTTACTATGGGACAGTTGCCGATTGTTACGCACGCCTCTGAAGAGGGAACGCAACACCCTGCTACAACAACTCTCCGTGAAGTGAAAGAGGTATGGACTGTAGGTGTGAGTAAGGATGACAAGGCAGAGAATTAACCATTTACTAGAAATGTATTCCGTCACACGGTAATATGGGGAAAAGGGGCTGGACGGAACCAAAGCAAAGAGAGTAAATATCAAAGCCCCCTCACCTACCTGCCACTAATGGTCCACCCAGGTCTTACCTAGTGTGCCTAGACAGTGAATATACTATGGGTATATGTATGCCCGCGGGCCTCTTTCCTAAGAACTCCCTAGGTGCCTTCCCCTTACCCCCTGGGAACAAATGAAACAGAATATTATTAACAATTTCACAAACGCACTGAGAAACACATCAAATAGGCTCTGACTGAGCAACAAACTCACAAAGAACATACCAAAGCTGCTCCCATCTACAACTAACATAGTACATACCAACTGTCTGAGAAAAACCAACATGTTATAACCATCAACCTCCTCTCTCTCAGCAATCATCTCTCTTCTGAACAGAACACTGGCTTTTATATAGCTTCAGAAGGAATGGGTAATTGGCGACGAGGGGGCGGGTCAGCTCCAATTAGCCATGGAGTCAACCAATCAGCTGCTTGGGGGATTTCAGGAAGCCATCCTGAAACACACATAACAAACCACAACCCGGGAACTTAACAGAGATCGAATTTGAATATTGAAACAATGTGGCAAATGTCGGAGAGACAGACAGCAATGTTTATACAGATCTCTGCTGTTGAAAACTAAACGTTAGTCTTAAAGAAATATGAGATGTCTAGATGCTTCTTAGAGCGGAGATCAAGATTATATCTTCCCCGCCTGGGCGGATGAGACAGTGGATTGCGCAGTCAGATGGAACAGAGTAAATAGGCATTTTAACATCGTACATTTAGCTGGCGGATACTTGTGAAATATACTGTACACCGGCTGTGATGCGCGTATAACCAATTAGCATTCCGGATTGGACCCACCCGTATATATATACTACTCAGATCTGTATGTAACGTTTATGGTAGTAATTTATTTAACTTTGTCTCCTCGGTAAGAAAAGCACCACTTATTTTTAAAATTAGGAATCCAATGTGCCATTTGTTTATTTCTGTGTTTACGTGACTAATGCTACAACCTGGGAGAAGAGCAGAGCGCTGGAGATCTTAGTCCATTCTCCTTTAAGGAAGTCCTCTAGTTTCTCAAAGCACTGATGAGGACAGACAACGGTAGCAGGTTTGGGTCACGCTTGTTAATGTAAGTGGACCAAGGCGCAGCGCGCGTAGAGTTCCACATTATATTTAATCGTGAAACTTACCAAAAAAATAAAAATAATATAACAAACGTGCAGTCACGGAGCACACTAAGCACTAACCAAAACAATATCCCACAACCCAGGCTGGAACAATGGAGAACTTAAGTATGATCCCCAATTAGAGACAACGATAATCAGGAACCATACCAAACACACCAACAAAAACTAGAACACCCCCCTAGTCACGCCCTGACCTACAACACCATAGAGGGCTCTCTATGATTAGAGTGTGACAATACACCCCCCCCCCCCAAAGGTGTGGACTCCAGCCGCAAAACCTGAAACCAAATGGGGAGGGCGGGGGGGGGGGTGACTAGTGTCTGTGGCGGCTCCGGTACGGGTCGTAGCCACCGCCCAGACCCCGGATCCGGCCATGGCGCCGGGCTGGACGCCGTGCCTGGACTGGGCATCGGCGCAGAACGCCCCGGCCATGGAGCTGGGTTGGAAGCCGCACCCGGACACCGGCGCCGAGGAAGGCTCCGGCCATGGAGCTGGGTTGGTCGCCGTGTCTGGACTGCACATCGGCGCAGAGGAAGGCTCCGGCCATGGAGCGGGACTGGGGAGGCGCACTGGAGGTCGGGTGCGGGGAGCTGGCACCGGACATATCGGGCTGGGGAGACACATTGGAGAACTGGTGCGTGGAGCCGGCACGGGTGGCACGCATTTCAGGGAGGGTGCGGAGATCTGGCACAGGACGTACCGGACTGGGGAGGCACATTGGAGAACTGGTGCGTGGAGCCGGCACAGGTTGTACCAGACTGGTAACACACTCTTCAGGGCCAATGCAGTGCTGAACACACCAAACCAACATCTCTCTCCTCTCTCTCTCAACTTTTCAATTGCCTCCCTGACGGTCTCTGGCTCTACAGGGTGAGTGCAGGGAACCGCCACAGGATGTACTGAGCTGTGGAGGCGCACTGGAGATCTGGTGCGTGGAGCCGGCACAGATGGCACCAGACTGATGACCCGCTCTTCAGCCCGCCTGCGCTGCAGCCTACTCCTAGCTAACCCCTCTCTCCGGTATCCTTCCTCACTTTATTCTCCACCGCACGCTGCTTGGTCCTTTCTTGGTGGGATATTCTGTCACGCTTGTTGAAATGAGTGGACCAAGGCTCAGCGTGTGTAGGGTTCCACATTATCTTTAATAGTTCAACTTACACCAAAACAACAACAACTATAACAAATGTGCAGTCACAGCGCACACTAACCAAAACAATAGCCCACAACCAAGGTGGGAACAATGGAGAACTTAAGTATGATCCCCAATTAGAGATAACGATAATCAGCTGCCTCTAATTGGGAACCATACCAAGCACACCAACATAGAAATAGGAAAACTAGAACACCCTCCTTGTCACGCTCTGACCGACAACACCATAGAGAACCAAGGGCTCTCTATGGTCAGGGCATGACAGTTAGTCTGAAGAGAGAGAGAGAGTGTCTAATTGTTTTTTGTTGATATTGTTTTCTGTCTTATCACTTTTATTTATTGTTTATTTAACTTGCTTTGGGAATGTAAACGCGTTTCTCATGCCAATAAAGCCTCTTTAAATTGAGAGAATTATATTTACTATTATTATTACGACTGAATTTCATTATCCTACTGCGTTGGCAATATCTACAAATTGTATTTCATGTCCCTAAAGCAATCTGAGAGACAATCAGAGAGACTTGTCTATGCATTTAGCTGTATTTATGACAAATAGGCAAGCCCAGAGGGCCTGTCAGATTTCTCCTGGGCTTGGATCAGCTTCGCTCTGGATGGGAGAGGGCCTTTTCTCAATGGAGCAGATCATCTCAGTAAAGATCCTCTCACTGTCCACTACTGCTGCCGGTGATGAGCGCTGTTAGGACACACAGACAGAGAAGAGAAGGCTCTGCGTTAAGAAGTCTATTCCCAACTGGGGACCAAGACAGCATGTTTCTTACGTTGGAGCTCAGTGGGATTGTAGAGGGGCCTTTCTCTCTCTGGCTGACAGATAATCCTGAAGGAATAGTGAATAATGATGAGTGAGAAAGTCACAGAGGGTCAAAGATCATACCCCCGAGACATGCTAACCTCTCTGATTGGTAATGGTGCGAGGTTACCATGTCTTGTATGATCTTTGCAGATGTTAATCATTTTGAAGAATCCAATACTTTAACTTATATACAGTACAAATCACGTTATTGTGTGAGCACCTCCTCTAAGAGTATGAAGGTATGAAGTAGGCTGTTTGAGAAGGTTTGAATCCTAAGCAACTTGCCTACACATTGTTTGAAGTACAATAGACCAACATAAGTACTGCTGTATGTTTTTATTTTATTTTTTCACCTTTATTTAACTAGGTAGGCTAGTTGAGAACAAGTTCTCATTTGCAACTGTGACCTGGCCAAGATAAAGCGTAGCAATTCGACACATACAACAACACAGTGTTACACATGGAATAAACAAAACATACAGTCAATAATACAGTAGAACAAAAGAAAACAAAAAGTCGATATACAGTGAGTGCAAATGAGGTAAGTTAAGGAAATAAATAGGCCATGGTGGTGAAATAATTACAATATAGCAATTAAACACTGGAATGGTAGATCGGCAGAAGATGAATGTGCAAGCAGAGATACTGGGGTGCAAATGAGCAAGATACATAAATAAACACAGTATGGGGATGAGGTAGGTAGATAGATGGGCTGTTTACAGATGGGCTATGTACAGGTGCAGTGATCTGTGAGCTGCTCTGACAGCTGGTGCTTAAAGCTAGTGAGGGAGATATGAGTCTCCAGCTTCAGAGATTTCTTTCCAGTCATTGGCAGCAGAGAACTGGAAGGAAAGACGACCAACGGAGGAATTGGCTTTGAGGGTGACCAGTGAGATATACCTGCTGGAGAGCGTGCTATGAATGGGAGCTGCTATGGTGACCAGTGAGCTGAGATAAGGTGGGGCTTTACCTAGCAGAGACTTGTAGATAACCTGTAGCCAGTGGGTTTGGCGACGAGTAAGAAGCGAGGGCCAACCAACGAGAGCGTACAGGTCGCAATGGTGGGTAGTATATGGAGCTTTGGTGACAAAACGGATGGCACTGTGATGGACTGCATCCAGTTTTGTTGAGTAGAGTGTTGGAGGCTATTTTATAGATGACATCAACGAAGTCGAGTATTGGTAGGATGGTCAGTTTGGCAGCATGAGTGAAGGATGCTTTGTTGCGATATAGGAAGCCAATTCTAGATTTAATTTTGGATTGGAGATGCTTAATTTGAGTCTGGAAGGAGAGTTTAGAGTCTAACCAGACACCTAGGTATTTGTAGTTGTCCACGTATTCTAAGTCAGAGCCCGTCCAGAGCAGTGATGCTGGACGGGCGAGCAGGTGTGGGCAGTGATCAGTTGAATAGCATGTATTTAGTTTTACTTGCGTTTAAGAGCAGGTGGAGGCCATGGAAGCAGAGTTGTATGGTATTAAAGCTCGTCTGGAGGTTAGTTAACACAGTGTCCAAAGAAGGGCCAGAAGTATACAGAATGGTGTCGTCTGGGTAGAGGTGTATCAGAGAATCACCAGCAGCAAGAGCAACATCTTTGATGTATACAGAGAAGAGAGTCGGCCCGAGGATTGAACCCTGTGGCACCCCCATACAGACTGCCAGAGGTCCGGACAACAGGACAATTTGACACACTGAACTCTATCAGACAAGTAGTTGGTAAACCAGGCGAGGCAATCATTTGAGAAACCAAGGCTGTCGAGTCTGCCAATAAGAATGTGGTGATTGACAGAGTCGAAAGCCTTGGCCAGGTCGATTGAATACGGCTGCACAGTAATGTCTCTTTATCGATGGCGGTTATGATGTCATTTAGGACCTTGAGCGTAGCTGAGGTGCACCCATGACCAGCTCTGAAACCAGATTGCATAACGGAGAAGGTACGGTGGGATTCGAAATGGTCGGTAATCTGTTTGTTAACTTGGCTTTTGAAGACCTTAGAAAGGCAGGGTAGAATAGATATAGGTCTGTAGCAGTTTGAGTCTAGAGTGTCTCCCCCTTTGAAGAGGGGGATGACCACGGCAGCTTTCCAATCTTTGGGAATCAGACGATATGAAAGAGAGGTTGAACAGGCTAGTAATAGGGGTTGCAACAATTTCGGCAGATAATTTTAGAAAGAGAGGGTCCAGATTGTCTAGCCCAGCTGATTTGTAGGGGTCCAGATTTTGCAGCTCTTTCAGAACATCAGCTATCTGAATTTGGGTAAAGGAGAAATGTTGGGGGTTTTGGCGGTTTGCTGTGGAGGGTGCCAGGCAGTTGACCGGGGTAGTGGTAGCCAGGTGGAAAGCATGGCCAGCCGTAGAGAAATGCTTATTGAAAAAACTTGGTAGAGCATGGGTGAAATAGGAATTTTGGTGCTCCTGTGAATTTCCTTTCTTTTTAACGGCTTCAGACCAATGCCTACTCCCTTAAAACGTTATTATTATTTTTTTTAATTAGTAGAACGTCTATTTTTTCTGTATTGAGGGACGTCAAATATGCAGGCTGCTGCACAGACACTAGTCTAGAGCGCCTGGTTAAATTGTTTTTGAGAGCATTTTTAAACTCTCTAAATGTTTAAATGAGTGAGAAATATATGTTATTGTTGCAATAGTTTGTGAGTGGGGAACAGATAGGGGAGAGTGGGGTAAGTTGAGCCCCTTTGTATCTAGGAATCCATACACAAAGTTAATCTTTGATCAAACATTTAGGAAGAGCTCATCATTTCATGGAGTCTGTGAAGGATGAAACTACATAAAAAAGCAGTAAATAAGTTTGGTCGAAGTTTGGTCGAAACACCTGATTTCAAATACATGTATTCCATTAGAGGTTTCATGATGTTTGTAACTAAACCAAAACGGATTTATACAATTGTACTAAAAATCAGTTGGGGTCTCTATAAGCTTCAATATGAGGTCCTAACCCTAACATGAAAGTGCATCCTTGTAGCTGTGTGGTCTAACGAAGTCAAAATGTTTGCCTTGGGATAAAATCTGAAATGAGTTACCTTTGGTCTGTTCAGCCATTCCTAAGGGGAAAGAATAGAGTTTTGGGATCAACGCCAAAAATAAGGTCTGAGGTTAAGGCTTAGGGGATCTTATAGTTTTATTCCATGAGATAATTTCAGCCCGTTAACATGACCTTCATGAATTATGAATTATGAAGCCTAAATGTGCTTTATGTGCTTTTTTTACTACATAAATGCTTTAAAAAATCACAAAAAGTGACATGAGCTAATGAAGATTATCTAGTAGAACAAAACGTATCTAAAAAACTCGACATTCATTTCCCCACAGGCTTTATGCAATGGACCATGCCAGAGTTACTGCCTACAAAAAGACGGCATTTACTATTTCTCTCTATTTATCAAAATGTCTCGTTCACCTTAAGTTTTAGGAATATAAATTGGACATTCAAAGTTCATTTCCAATGATATTGTACTTAATCAGGTAAAAACTGCTGAATAAATCCAAAAACGTGCTGTGATTGATAGACTTTTTATTATGTACCAGTTATCACCTAAATGTGTTTGCCCTGCCTTACTTGTATGCCTCTGTTTCGCACTTGGCTTCAGCACCATCTTCTGGTAAACGCCACACATCATCACATTAACATTTTTATATCTAGGTGGCTAGGTATGGAGCATTTAGTATTTAGTATTTATTAGGATCCCTAATTAGGGGCTACCCTTCCTGGAGTCTAAACAAGAATCAACACAGCAAATAAAATACATAATATACATATGCATGGCAACACATTTACATTACAATTGAGCCATTCAGCAGACGCTCCCATCCAGAGCGACCCATAGCTAGTGCATTCATCCTAAAATAGCCAGACGAGACAACCACATAACACAGTCGTATCCCAACCACGTGTCACATACATAATACAATACATAATACAATGCAAAATGTAAGGTGTTCTTTTATCAGTTTTTTTTGTAATCTGTTTTTATTGCTAGCTTGAGTGACCTGGGGTGGCGTTGCAACCTGGCCTCATAGACTAGATGTAAAATATTAAATGTAAATCTGGGACATCCACATTAGTATGATATGTTACATTTGGTATGGTTACATAAGACAGGTGGTTACTTAAGGAAAAAATGAAAGTAGGGTAATTGGGTGCACATAATGTGAACAGGTTGTGAGTTTGAATCTCATCATGGACAACTTTAAATTTTTAGCTAACTTTAGCTAATTAACAACTACTTAGCATATTAGCTAACCCTAACTCTAACTTTAATCCTTTAACTAGCCCTAACCTTAACCTTTATCCTAACTCCTAAACTTAACCCTAACCCCTAGCCTAGCTAACGTTGGCCAACTAGCTATGTTAGCCATCTAGCTAGAATTCATAACATATCATATGTTTTGCAAAGCTCATGTCTAGAAACACATCATTGGGTTGAGCAGTTGTCTTGTGTCGAACTGTGCATGTGCAGGCTGTCAAATCAAAGGCACCCCTTCGATATAAAGCTGTTTTTTATGAAAATGAACAACTATGGAAGAATTGTTCACTTTTTCAGATTGACTTCTCAAACTCTAATGCTCGGGCCTGGTCTGTTTGGTTTGATTCGCAAGATTCCTGGAAGTCTCGTGATGTTGTGCCTCTGAGTTTAGTAACTCTGTGTTGGCACTTTGACAGCCAGGCAAAGTAGAGACGAACAGATCAAATTATACGTTCACTGTGGTAAACAGAAGCTTCTGGTGGTTTCTGAAGCCAACATGGCATATTTAATTTATTTTCTTCCTATGAATTTGGCTCTAGCATTTGAATAATTTTGGCTATAAACTACTATGAGTTTCCTGAAAGCAAAGACTCTCTACAATATGGATGTGCCTTCTGTTCCCCTCTATGATGATCACAGGCGTTGTATGAAGGGAGTGTCCATTGTCTACATCTCATTGTGTTATTTACCCCGACCAATTTCAAAAGAAAGTTCACAAAAATAGAGAAGATTCTGCAACCATGGAGAGGTAAATACCTGTCTATTTATGGAAAACTCTTTGGTCCTATCATAGTTTAATTACTTACTTATGGTGCTGCCTACTCCAAACAACTCCTTTTTTAGATCACATGAGCAAAAAAAATATTTCACTTTATTTGGAACGCTAAGCCAGACAAAATGAAATGTGCCTTGACTTTTTCCACATTTTGTTACGTTACAGCCTTATTCTAAAATTGATGACATAGTTTATTCCCCTCAATCTACACACAATACCCCATAATGACAAATGTATTAAAAATAAAAAACTGAAATATGACAATTACACAAGTATTTAGACCCTTTACTCAGTACTTTGTTGAAGCACCTTTGGCAGCGATTACAGCCTCGGGTCTTATTGGGTATGATGCAACAAGCTCGGCACACCTATATTTGGGGAGTTACTCCCATTCTTCTCTGCAGATCCTCTTTAGCTCTGTCATGTTGGATGGGGAGTGTTGCTGCACAGCTATTTTCAGGTCTCTTGTTTGATTGGGTTCAAGTCCAGGCTCTGGCTGGGCCACTCAAGGACATTCAGAGACTTGTCCCGAAGCCACACTGCGTTGTCTTGGCTGTGTGCTTAGGGTCGTTGTCCTGTTAGGACCCCAGTCTGAGGTCCTGACCGCTCTGGAGCAGGTTTTCATCTAGCATCTCTCTGTACTTTGCTCCGTTAATTTTTCCCTCGATTCTGACTAGTCTTCCAGTCCCTGACGCTGAAAAACATCCCCAAAGCATGATGCTGCCACCACCATGCTTCACGAAAGAGATGGTGCCAGGTTTCCTCCAGACTTGACGCTGGGCATTCAGGCCAAAGTGTTCAAACTTGGTTTCATCAGACCAGAGAATCTTGTTTCTCATGGTCTGAGAATCTTTAGGTGCCTTTTGGCAAACTCCAAGCGGGTTGTCATATGCCTTTTACTGAGGAGTGGCTTTTGTCTGGCCACTCTACCATAAAGGCCTAATTGGTGGAGTGCTGCAGAGATGGTTGTCCTTCTGGAAGGTTCTCCCATCTCCACAGAGGAACTCTGGAGGACCGCCAAAGTGACCATCGGGTTCTTGGTCACCTCCCTGGCCAAGGCCCTTCTCCCCCGAATGCTCAGTTTGGCCGGGCGGCCAGTTCCATTTAAGAATGGTGGAGGCCGCTGTGGTCTTGGGGACCTACAATGCTGCAGACATTTTTTGGTACCCTTTCCCAGATCTGTGCCTCGACACAATTATGTCTAGGAGCTCTACGGACAATTCCTTTGACCTCATGGCTTGGTTTTTGCTCTGACATGCACTGTCAACTTTGGGACTTTGTATAGGCAGGTGTGTCCCTTTCCAAATCATGTCCAATCCAAATCATGTCCAATAAATTGAATTTACTGTTACTGGTGGATTCCAATCAAGTTGTAGTAACATCTCAAGAATGATCAATGGAAACAGGATGCAGCTGAGCTCAATTTTGAGTCTCATAACAAAAGGTCTGAATAATTGTTTTTTTTTAAATGTAATACATTTGGGGAACAAATTACTTTGTCATTATGGGGTATTGTGTGTAGATTGATAAGGGAAAAACATATTCCATCAATTTTAGAATTAAGGCTGTAACGTAACAAACTGTGGAAAAAGTCAAGGGGTCTGAATACTTTCCGAATGCACTGTATATATTGAATATAAGTCTGGGGGGGTGAAATTATTAAATATTAAGGCAATTAACCTCTCACTAAATAATTTACTCATACATAAGGTGTACTTAAACTCGAACTGGTTCTCCAGTAGATTATTAAGAAAAGCTCATCCTTTGTTCAAAAATTGCCCTTTTGCCTTTATAATGATGACAAATTCTCATTTCCAATTCATTGAAAATTATGTTCAATGTATTGCCCTTTCTTAAACAACCTGGTTACAATTACATTTTTACCCTCCAGAAAGACAGAACAAATTTTACAACAAATATTATGGTTATCTTAAATATAGGCTACTGATTGATAATAATAAAAACATTCTTTATGGAAAAATGTAGGGGAAAAAAATATTCATTAATGATATTATGAATAGGAATGGTGGAGTTATGACACATGCAGATATCGAACATATATGGGAACATTTGTTCAATTCAAAGCTACAACCAACTGAAACATCTCAAAAAATGGAAGAGGCAAGTGGAAGAGGGAGAAAGTAGGGAACTTGTTTGTTTGCCATATATTAAAGGCAAAAATTGTGCTGAAAAAGATTGACATAAATTGAAATATGTTTCACTTGAGGACAAAAATGTTGAGAGCTGCGTCATGCAGGTTGCAAAATAGCTAGGAAGAGATGTCCAAGGCCGATTCCATGACACATGGTATTTGAACTGATACAAAAAACAAACCTTGATTCAACGATTTTTGTTTTTAAATATAAATGATTAAACAAAATTATTGTCACCAATAGATTGTTATATGTATGGACATACAACAATTTCAGCTCTGCAGATTTTGTTGCGAAGAGACAGAATCATTAGATCATGTTTTCTGGTTTGCCCCTATGTAGCTTGTTTCTGGACACAGGTTCAGAAATGACAAAAAAATCACACATTCATTTAAAATGAACCCTGAAAATAGCACTGTTGGGCGATTTGGAAAGTCATAGTTAATTAATCAACAATATAATAATACTTGTAGGTTAAGATTTTCATCTTTAACTCACAATCTGTGGGTACTATTTGATTAGAAAGGTTAAAAATGTATGTAAAACCATCACAGCACAGTTGACAAATATATGGCACATGGAAACCAAAAGAAGGTGGAATATGGTGATAGGTGGGATGGGCTGAAAGTGGCTGAGGGGTAGGATTAAAGAGCTCATGATCGGTAATGGTATTATTTAAAACACTACATACAGTATAATGTATACCATAGTAAAATCGAATGTATGTATGCATGTATGTATATAAACCTCATGAAGCTGGTTGAGAGAATGCCAAGAGTGTGCAAAGCTGGCATCAAGGCAAAGGGTGGCTACTTTGAAGAATATCAAATATCAAAAACAATTTTGATTTGATTATCACTTTACAACCTAATTCCGTATGTGGTATTTCATGGTTTTGATGTCTTCACTATTAGTCTACAATGTAGAAAAGAGTCAAAATAAAGAAGAACCCTTGAATTGTAACGAGTGTGCTGAGAGTCGGGAAACAAGTTCAGGAAGTGAGCTCACGGAGTGAGTGTTTTAATAAATAAAAACAACTTAATACAAAACAAGAAACACAAACAACTCACAGGCATGACACTGGAAAAGAAACACCAAAGGGAGTGACATATGTAGGGAAGGTAATCAGGGAGGTGATGGAGTCCAGGTGAGTCTGAAGACGCGCAGGTGTGCGTAACGATTAAAAATATATATATATTTCACCTTTATTTAACCAGGTAGGCTAGTTGAGAACACGTTCTCATTTGCAACTGCGACCTGGCCAAGATAAAGCATAGCAGTGTGAACAGACAACACAGAGTTACACACGGAGTAAACAATTAACAAGACAATAACACAGTAGAAAAAAGGGGAGTATATATACATTGTGTGCAAAAGGCGTGAGGAGGTAGGCGAATAATTACAATTTTGCAGATTAACACTGGAGTGATAAATGATCAGATGGTCATGTACAGGTAGAGATATTGGTGTGCAAAAGAGCAGAAAAGTAAATAAATAAAAACAGTATGGGGATGAGGTAGGTGAAAATGGGTGGGCTATTTACCAATAGATTATGTACAGCTGCAGCGATCGGTTAGCTGCTCAGATAGCAGATATTTGAAGTTGGTGAGGGAGATAAAAGTCTCCAACTTCAGCGATTTTTGCAATTCGTTCCAGTCACAGGCAGCAGAGAACTGGAACGAAAGGCGGCCAAATGAGGTGTTGGCTTTAGGGATGATCAGTGAGATACACCTGCTACGGATGGGTGTTGCCATCGTGACCAGTGAACTTAGATAAGGCGGAGCTTTACCTAGCATGGACTTGTAGATGACCTGGAGCCAGTGGGTCTGGCGACGAATATGTAGCGAGGGCCAGCCGACTAGAGCATACAAGTCGCAGTGGTGGGTGGTATAAGGTGCTTTAGTGACAAAACGGATGGCACTGTGATAAACTGCATCCAGTTTGCTGAGTAGAGTGTTGGAAGCAATTTTGTAGATGATCGCCGAAGTCGAGGATCGGTAGGTTAGTCAGTTTTACTAGGGTAAGTTTGGCGGCGTGAGTGAAGGAGGCTTTGTTGCGGAATAGAAAGCCGACTCTTGATTTGATTTTCGATTGGAGATGTTTGATATGAGTCTGGAAGGAGATGGTGACAGGTGTGCGCCATAATGAGCAGCCTGGTGACCGAGAGGCCGGAGAGGGAGCACAGGTGACATGAATGAGTAGGTGTGTCCAAACTTTTGACTGGAACTGTATATGTACAGTTGAAGTTGGAAGTTTACATACATCTTAGCCAAATACATTTAAATTCCATTTTTCACAATTCCTGACATTTAATCGTAGTAAAAATTCCCTTTTAAGAATGTGAAATGTCAGAATAAGAGTAGAGAGAATGATTTATTTCAACTTTTATTTCTTTCATCACATTCCCAGTGGGTCAGAAGTTTGAATACACTCCATTAGTATTTGGTAGCATTGTCTTTAAATTGTTTAATTAACTTGGGTCAAGTAACTTGGGTCAAGTAGGGTTGGGTAGCCTTCCACTAGCTTCCCACAATACGTTTTTTTGTCCCATTCCTCCTGACAGAGCTGGTGTAATTGAGTCAGGTCTGTAGGCCTCCTTGCTCGCACACGCTTTTTCAGTTCTGCCCACACATTTTCTATAGGATTGAGGTCAGGGCTTTGTGATGGCCAGTCCAATACCTTGACTTTGTTGTCCTTAGGCCATTTTGTCACAACTTTGGAAGTATGCTTGGCGTCATTGTCCATTTGGAAGACCCATTTGAGACCAAGCTTTAACCTGACTGATGTCTTGAGATGTTGCTTCAATATATCCACATACTTTTCCCGCCTCATGATGCCATCTATTTTGTGAAGTGCACCAGTCCCTCCTGCAGCAAAGCACCCCCACAACATGATGCTGCCACCCCCGTACTTCACAGTTGGGATAGAGTTCATTGGCTTGCAAGCCTCCCCCTTTTTCCACCAAACATAACGATGGTCATTATGACCAAACAGTTCTATTTTTGTTTCATCATAGCAGAGGACATTTCTCCAAAAAGTACGACCTTTCTCCCCATGTGCAGTTGCAAACCGTAGTCTGGCTTTTTTTTATGGCGGTTTTGGAGCAGTGGCATCTTCCTTGCTGAGCAGCCTTTCAGGTTAATGTCGATATAGGACTCATTTTACTGTGGATATAGATACACTTTATCTGTTTCCTCCAGCATCTTCACAAGGTCCTTTACTGTTGGTCTGGAATTGATTTTCACACCAAAGTATGTTCATCTCTAGGAGACAGATAGCGTCTCCTTCCTGAGCGATATGAAGGCTGCGTGGTCCTATGGTGTTTATACTTGCATACTATTGTTTGTACAGATGAACATGATACATTCAGGTGTTTGGAAATTGCTCCCAAGGATGAACCAGACTTGTGGAGGTCAAAAACTAAAAATTGAGGTTTTGGCTGATTTCTTTTGATTTTCCCATGATGTCAAGCAAAGAGACACTGAGCTGGAAGGTAGGCCTTGAAATACATCCACAGGTACACCTCCAATTGACTCAAATTATGTCAATTAGCCTATCAGAATATATAATCTGTCTGTAAACAATTGTTGGAAAAATTACTTGTGTCATGCACGAAGTAGATGTCCTAACCGAATTGCCAAAACAATAGTTTGTTAAGAAGAAATTTGTGAAGTGGTTGAAAAACAAGTTTTAATGACTCCAACCTAAGTGTATCTAAACTTCTGACTTCAACTGTATGTATGTATGTATACATGAACAAAAATATAAATGCAACATGCAACAATTTCAGTGATTTTACACAGTTACAGTTCATATGAGAAAATCAGTCAATTGAAATCATGTAAAAGAGTGTAACTGGCTGCAGGGAAGTCAGGCGCAGGAGAGCAGTAATGGGTAGCAAACAAAGCCCTTTATTGAGGCGAACAGAACACGGTACTAAGAAAACTAAACACACACAGGTTAACATAACCCGGCGCAAACCAGCCTGGAGTACACATACATTTATAAATAACAATTCCACACACAGACATGGGGGGAATCAGAGGGTTATATGCAAGACGAGTAATGAGGGAATGCAAACCAGGTGTGCGGGAAAACAAGACAAAACAAATGGAAAATGACAGGTGGATCGGTGATGGCTAGAAGAATACTGCCCGAAAAAGGAGGGGGACCGACCTCGTTGGAAGTGATAGAACCCCCCCCTCGACACCGGCCTCGGGGACGCCCGGAGATGGTGGAACTCCCGCAGCATTGAAGGGTCCAACACGTCCTCCACCTGGACCCAGCACCTCTCCTCCGGACCGTACCCCTCCCACTCCACAAGGTACTGAAGGCCCCTCGCCCGACACCTCGAATCCAGTACGGTGCGAACGGAGTACGCCGGGGCCCCCTCGATGTCCAGAGGGGGCGGAGGAACCTCCCGCACCTCAGACTCCTAGAGCGGGCCAGCCACCACCGGCCTGAGGAGAGACACATGGAGCGAGGGGTTAATACGGAAATTGGGGGGAAGCTGTAACCTGTAACTAACCCCGTTCAGTCTCCTCGGGACTATAAATGGCCCCACAAAACGCAGACACAGCTTCCGGCAGGGCAGGCGGAGGGGCAGGTTTCGGGTCGAGAGGCTGATCCGGTCCCCTGGTGCGAACACTGGGGCCTCACTGCGCTGGTTTTCTGGAACAGCACGGCCCGCTGGAGGTGAACATGGGCAGCGTCCCATGTCTCCCCCGCGCGCCTGAACCAGTCGTCCACCGCAGGAGCCTCAGTCTGACTCTGATGCCAAGGCGTCAGAACCGGTTGGTACCCTAGTTACCACTGGAAGGGGGAGAGGTTAGTGGAGGAGTGGCGGAACGATTTCTGAGCAATCTTGGCCCAGGGCACGAACGCCGCCCACTCCCCCAGCCGGTCCTGGCAATAAGTCCGCAGAAACCCACCCACATCCTGGTTCACTCCCTCCATCTGCCCGTTAATCTCGGGGTGAAAACCTGAGGTAAGGCTGATCAAGACCCCCAGACGTTCCATGAACGCCCTCCAGACCCTCGAAGTGAACTGGGGACCCCGATCAGACACTGCATCCTCAGGCACCCCGTAGTGCCGGAAGACGTGTGTAAACAAGGCCTCTGCAGTATGTAGGGCCGTAGGGAGGAGACGGCAGGACTTAGAGAAACGGTCCACAATGACCAGGATCGTGGTGTTACCCTGTGAGGGGAAGATCGGTAATAAAATCAAATCGACAGGTGTGACCAAGGCCGTTGTGGAACGGGTAAGGTGGCTTACCTCTGGGTAGGTGCCTAGGAGCCTTACACTGGGCGCACACCGAGCAGGAGGAAACAAACCCTCACGTCCTTAGCCAAGGTGGACCACCAGTACTTCCCACTTAAACAGCGCACTGTCTGACAGATCCCTGGATGATCAGAGGAGGGTGACGTGTGAGCCCAATAGATCAGCCGGTCACGGACAGCAGACGGAACGTACAGACACCCAGCGGGACATTGGAAGGGAGCGGCTCTGCACGTAACGCCTCAATGTCCGCGTCCAGCTCCCATACCACCGGCGCTACCAGGCAGGAGGCCAGGAGTATGGAGGTAGGATCCATGGGCCCCTCTGTGTCATACAGCCGGTACAGTGAGTCTGCCTTCACATTTTGGGAACCTGGTCTGTAAGAAAGGGTGAAAACAAAACGGGTGAAAAACATGGCCCACCTTGCCTGACGAGGATTCAGTCTCCTCGCTGCCCGGATGTACTCCAGGTTGCAGTGGTCAGACCAGATGAGAAAATGGTGTTTAGCCCCCTCAAGCCAATGTCTCTACATCTTCAATGCCTTGACGACAGCCAACAGCTCCCGGTCCCCCACATCAGAGTTTCGCCCCGCCGGGCTGAGCTTCTTCGAAAAGGCACAGGGGCAGAGCTTCAGTGGCGTGCCTGAGTGCTGAGAGAGCACGGCTCCTATCCCAGCCTCGAACATGTCCACCTCCACTGTGAACTCCAAAGAGGGATCCGGATGGGCCAGCATGGGCGCCGAGGTAAAAAGAGCCCTTAGGTGACCAAAAGCCCTATCCGCCTCAGCCGACCACTGCAACCGAACCGGACCCCCCTTTAGCAGTGAGGTAATGGGAGCCGCTACCTGACCAAAACCCCGGATAAACCTCCGGTAGAAATGGGCAAACCTTAGAAACCACTGCACCTCCTTTACCGTGGTGGGAGTCAGCCAATTACGCACAGCTGAAATGCGGTCACTCTCCATCACCCCTGAAGTGGAAGTGCGGTACCCTAGGTAGGAGACGGACTGCTGGAATAACAGGCATTTCTCAGCCTTGACATACAGGTCATGCTCCAACAGTCGACCAAGCACCCTGCGCACCAAGGACACATGCTCAGCGTGTAGCAGGGAACTGTACTTCACAGTGATCTGGTTAAGACCTCGATAATCAATAAACGGGCGCAGAACTCCTTCCTTCTTCACAAACATGAAACTCGAGGAGGCGGGTGAAGTGGAGGACCGAATGTACCCCTGACGCAGAGATTCGGAGACATATGTCTCCATAGCCGCCATCTCCGCCTTTGACACATAACTCCTAGGAAGTGTGGCGTCTACCTGGAGGTTTATCACACAATCCCCCCGACGATGGGGTGGTAATTGATTAACCTTCTTCTTGGAGAGACCTGGTCTGGACTTTCCACAGTGGTAGCACCAACGGAGACCCTTAAACACCTCCCCGAGCACTCTCGACCACCCTATGAGAGCCCTCCGTTGCCATGAAAGAGTGGGGTCATGACAAGCTAACCAGGGTAGGCCTAGCATCATGGGAAACGCAGGAGAGTCGAGGTCCAACAGCTGGTCAAAGGTGAGGGTGGTGTCCCTGCAGGCTAACTCCCGACGGACGTCCTCGCGCAAACTGCAGCGATAGTGGTCGATCAGGGCCCTGTCGTTCCATCCCTCGCCGGCGGCCAGGGTCCGAAAGTCCATCGCAAACTCCTGGGTGCTTCTTGTCCACTTGCCTCAGGTGGAAGAGACGTTCACCCTCGGGCAGGTGGTCGAAGACGGCCCGGAAGCGTTAGGTGAAATCTTCGAAGTGGTCCATCGCCGCATCTCCTTCTCCCCACACAGCGTTGGCCCACTCCAAAGCTTTCCCCAAGAGGCACGAGATGAGGGCGGACATCCTCTCACGGCCCGAGAGAGCCGGGTGAACGGTCGCCAGGTATAAATCCAGCTGCAGCAGGAAACCATGGCAGCGTGTGGCCGTCCCATCGTACTCCCTGGGAAGTGCGAGACAAATCCCACTGGAACCGGGTACGGAGGGGGTGAGTAGTGGAGACCCCTGTTGTGCGGGTGGGGATGCTGGAGGGACTCTCTGTCTCTCCCAGAGGTCCATAGTCTGGATGACGCGATCCATGGCAGGGCCGAGATGTTGCAGCATCACCGCGTGCTCCTGGACGCGCTGCTCGACTCCGCTACCAGGGGTACCTGCTCCTGCTGACTCCATAATTGGGTGTGGAATTCTGTAAAGGAGTGCGTAACTGACTACAGGGAAGTCAGGCGCAGAAGAGCAGAAATGGTTAGCAAACGGGGCCCTATATTGAGGCGAACAGAAAACTAAACACACGGGTTAACATAACTTGACGCAAACCAGCCTGGAGTACACATACATTTACATATAACAGTTCCACACACAGACAAGGGGGGAAACAGAGGGTTATATGCAAGAAGAGTTGAGGGAATGCAAACCAGGTGTGCGGGAAAACAAGACAAAACAAATGGAAAATGACATGTGCATCAGCGATGGCTAGAAGACCGGTGACGTCGACCGCTGAACTCCGCCCAAACAAGGAGAGGGACCCACCTCGGTGGAAGTCATGGCAAATAAAAAAGAAACACCAATCCGGAGGATACAGACATCTCAAGAGGTGTGCTTTGATATGCAGAAAAATAGACATGTTTTGTTAATAGAATTAAGAATAATGAGTGTGCCTCTAGATTGCAGGAATAAACTGTTTTTGGTGTTTGAAAAATGCTAAATTCTCAAACTTCTGGACTGAGGACCACCCTCCAGGAGCACATACAGATTTTTGGGGTGCATGACGTCCAGTGGTAAAAAAATACTTGAAAGTACTACTTAAGTATTTTTTTTGGTATGTGTACTTTACTATTTATATTTTTGACAACTTTTACTTTTACTTCACTACATTACTGAACAAAATAATATAACAGGACAGGAAAATGGTCGAATTCACGCACTTATCAAGAGAACACGTACTCATCCGTACTGCTTCTGATCTGGCAGACTCACTAAATACAAATCCATCGTTTGTAAATGATGTCTGAGTGTTGGAGTACCCTTGGCTAGCCATACATTTTTAAAACAAGAAAATGGTGCCGTCTGCTTTGCTTAATATAAGGATTTTTAAAGGATTTATACTTTTACTTTTGATAATTAAATATATTTCAGCAATTACATATACTTTTGATACTTAAGTATATTTAGAAACAAATACCTTTAGACTTTTACTCAAGTAGTATTTTACTGGATGACTTTCACTTTTACTTGAGTAACTTTCTATTAAGGTATTTTTACTTTGACTCAAGTACGACAATTGGGTTCTTTTTTCACCACTGATGATGCCCTTGAACTCAACCGTTATGAATGTTCATCTTCACATTTAACTGAGTGCAGGATTTGAAAAAAAATATATATATATATATATATATATATATATAGCCTATACCATCGTTCATAGACAGGGTTTGGACAATAAAAGGCATTTAGTGTTGTCTAGAGCGAATTACTCTCTCTTTCTCTCTGCCCAGCAGCATGATGGTCCTGTGATGCGCTTCTCGGGCGTAAAGAGGTAGGGTCGGAGGGGTAACTAGCCCCCCCGGGTTAACTGCCCCCCCCCCCCCGGCTATTGCTCAACAAAATATGTCCTGTGTCATCACAACTTTGAGATATTTCAACAAAACAATTTTGTGATAAGTTTATCAATTGTTTTAAAATGTTTTTAAAAAGTTGTAGATACATTCCAATTAAGTTAGATCAATAATTGTTTTTTTTAAATATACAAGTAGGGAAGCCCTAAGATAAATAATCCACTTGTTCAGAGAGAATATTTTTTAAATGTTTGAGTATATTTTACATTTACATTTAAGTCATTTAGCAGACGCTCTTATCCAGAGCGACTTACAATTTGGTGCATTCACCTTATGACATCCAGTGGAACAGCCACTTTACAATAGTGCATCTAAATCTTTTAAGGGAGGGGGGTGAGAAGGATTACTTTATCCTATCCTAGGTATTCCTTAAAGAGGTGGGGTTTCAGGTGTCTCCGGAAGGTGGTGATTGACTCCGCTGTCCTGGCGTCGTGAGGGAGTTTGTTCCACCATTGGGGGGCCAGAGCAGCGAACAGTTTTGACTGGGCTGAGCGGGAACTGTACTTCCTCAGTGGTAGGGAGGTGAGCAGGCCAGAGGTGGATGAACGCAGTGCCCTTGTTTGGGTGTAGGGCCTGATCAGAGCCTGGAGGTACTGAGGTGCCGTTCCCCTCACAGCTCTGTAGGCAAGCACCATGGTCTTGTAGCGGATGCGAGCTTCAACTGGAAGCCAGTGGAGAGAGCGGAGGAGCGGGGTGACGTGAGAGAACTTTGGAAGGTTGAACACCAGACGGGCTGTGGCGTTCTGGATGAGTTGTAGGGGTTTAATGGCACAGGCAGGGAGCCCAGCCAACAGCGAGTTGCAGTAATCCAGACAGGAGATGACAAGTGCCTGGATTAGGACATGCGCCGCTTCCTGTGTGAGGCAGGGTCGTACTCTGCGGATGTTGTAGAGCATGAACCTACAGGAACGGGCCACCGCCTTGATGTTAGTTGAGAACGACAGGGTGTTGTCCAGGATCACGCCAAGGTTCTTAGCGCTCTGGGAGGAGGACACAATGGAGTTGTCAACCGTGATGGCGAGATCATGGAACGGGCAGTCCTTCCCCGGGAGGAAGAGCAGCTCAGTCTTGCCGAGGTTCAGCTTGAGGTGGTGATCCGACATCCACACTGATATGTCTGCCAGACATGCAGAGATGCGATTCGCCACCTGGTCATCAGAAGGGGGAAAGGAGAAGATTAATTGTGTGTCGTCTGCATAGCAATGATAGGAGAAACCATGTGAGGTTATGACAGAGCCAAGTGACTTGGTGTATAGCGAGAATAGGTGAGGGCCTAGAACAGAGCCCTGGGGGACACCGGTGGTGAGAGCGCGTGGTGAGGAGACAGATTCTCGCCACGCCACCTGGTAGGAGCGACCTGTCAGGTAGGACGCAATCCAAGCGTGGGCCGCGCCGGAGATGCCCAACTCTGAGAGGGTGGAGAGGAGGATCTGATGGTTCACAGTATCGAAGGCAGCCGATAGGTCTAGGAGGATGAGAGCAGAGGAGAGAGAGTTAGCTTTAGCGGTGCGGAGCGCCTCCGTGATACAGAGAAGAGCAGTCTCAGTTGAATGACTAGTCTTGAAACCGGACTGATTTGGATCAAGAAGGTCATTCTGAGAGAGATAGCGGGAGAGCTGGCCAAGGACGGCACGTTCAAGAGTTGGAGAGAAAAGAAAGAAGGGATACTGGTCTGTAGTTGTTGACATCGGAGGGATCGAGTGTAGGTTTTTTCAGAAGGGGTGCAACTCTCACTCTCTTGAAGACGGAAGGGACGTAGCCAGCGGTCAGGGATGAGTTGATGAGCGAGGTGAGGTAGGGGAGAAGGTCTCCGGAAATGGTCTGGAGAAGAGAGGGGATAGGGTCAAGCGGGCAGGTTGTTGGGCGGCCGGCCGTCACAAGACGCGAAATTTCATCTCGAGAGAGAGGGGAGAAAGAGGTCAGAGCACAGGGTAGGGCAGTGTGAGCAGAACCAGCGGTGTCATTTGACTTAGCAAACGAGGATCGGATGTTGTCAACCTTCTTTTCAAAATGGTTGACGAAGTCATCTGCAGAGAGGGAGGAGGGGGGGGAGGATTCAGGAGGGAGGAGAAGGTGGCAAAGAGCTTCCTAGGGTTAGAGGCAGATGCTTGGAATTTAGAGTGGTAGAAAGTGGCTTTAGCAGCAGAGACAGAGGAGGAAAATGTAGAGAGGAGGGAGTGAAAGGATGCCAGGTCCGCAGGGAGGCGAGTTTTCCTCCATTTCCGCTCGGCTGCCCGGAGCCCTGTTCTGTGAGCTCGCAATGAGTCGTCGAGCCACGGAGCGGAGGACTGAGCCGGCCTGGAGGATAGGGGACATAGAGGGTCAAAGGATGCAGAAAGGGAGGAGAGGAGGGTTGAGGAGGCAGAATCAGGAGATAGGTTGGAGAAGGTTTGAGCAGAGGGAAGAGATGATAGGATGGAAGAGGAGAGAGTAGCGGGGGAGAGAGAGCGAAGGTTGGGACGGCGCGATACCATCCGAGTAGGGGCAGTGTGGGAAGTGTTGGATGAGAGCGAGAGGGAAAAGGATACAAGGTAGTGGTCGGAGACTTGGAGGGGAGTTGCAATGAGGTTAGTGGAAGAACAGCATCTAGTAAAGATGAGGTCGAGCGTATTGCCTGCCTTGTGAGTAGGGGGGGAAGGTGAGAGGGTGAGGTCAAAAGAGGAGAGGAGTGGAAAGAAGGAGGCAGAGAGGAATGAGTCAAAGGTAGACGTGGGGAGGTTAAAGTCGCCCAGAACTGTGAGAGGTGAGCCGTCCTCAGGAAAGGAGCTTATCAAGGCATCAAGCTCATTGAACTCTCCGAGGGAACCTGGAGGGCGATAAATGATAAGGATGTTAAGCTTGAAAGGGCTGGTAACTGTGACAGCATGGAATTCAAAGGAGGCGATAGACAGATGGGTAAGGGGAGAAAGAGAGAATGACCACTTGGGAGAGATGAGGATCCCGGTGCCACCACCCCACTGACCAGAAGCTCTCGGGGTGTGCGAGAACACGTGGGCGGACGAAGAGAGAGCAGTAGGAGTAGCAGTGTTGTCTGTGGTGATCCATGTTTCCGTCAGTGCCAAGAAGTCGAGGGACTGGAGGGAGGCATAGGCTGAGATTAACTCTGCCTTGTTGGCCGCAGATCGGCAGTTCCAGAGGCTACCGGAGACCTGGAACTCCACGTGGGTCGTGCGCGCTGGGACCACCAGATTAGGGTGGCCGTGGCCACGCGGTGTGGAGCGTTTGTATGGTCTGTACAGAGAGGAGAGAACAGGGATAGACAGACATAGTTGACAGGCTACAGAAGAGACTACGCTAATGCAAAGGAGATTGGAATGACAAGTGGACTACACGTCTCGAATGTTCAGAAAGTTAAGCTTACGTAGCAAGAATCTTGACTAAAATGATTAAAATGATACAGTACTGCTGAAGTAGGCTAGCTGGCAGTGGCTACGTTGTTGACACTACACTAATCAAGTCGTTCCGTTGAGTGTAATAGTTTCTACAGTGCTGCTAGTCAGTGTTGATTACGTTACGTTGCGTAAAAAGAACGACAATAGCTGGCTAGCTAACCTAGAAAGTCGCTCTAGACTACACAATTATCTTTGATACACAGACGGCTATGTAGCTAGCTATGTAGCTAGCTACGATCAAACAAATCAAACCATTGTACTGTGATGAAATGAAAATGTGATACTACCTGTGGAGCGAAGCGGAATGCGACCGGGTTGTTGAGTGCGGAAGTTCTAGTCGGTAGACGTTGGCTAGCTAGCAGTGTCTCCTACGTTAAGGACGATAAATAGCTGGCTAGCTAACCTCAGTGAATTAAGATAATCACTCCAAGACTACACACTCTAAACTACACAATTATCTTTTATTAAGGGCCAGAGCCAGCGTTCGGCAATCAAAGCTGTATCAGAGGCGGCAGAAGGCAGCAGTCAGTGGCTCTGGATGAAGAGGAAAGACCCCAGCTGGGCCCCGAAGTGAGAGGGCCAGGAGGTATGCGGTCAACAATGATTGACTCAGGGAGGAGGACGCCCCTGCCATGCATAGTCCCATGGGATGTTTGCTATCAACAACAAGGCAACTCCTATGACTAATTGGGAATGGGACGCAAGCGTAGGATTGATCACCCTGTCGCTGGCCGCCTTTGAGGAGGGTGTATAGTGTGAAAGGCCGAAACACCCTAGGAACCAAAGGTACACTACTGACGATGCGCTCCCCAAATTTCACCACGCTCACTGTTCATTAACTCTTGGAAGTGCTTGCACAAAGGATAGTAACATCTCATCCTGTGTTCTTGGAATCTGAATATCTGGACTTGTCCAGTGACTGCTGAGAAAGATCAGCTGACAACAGGGGAAAGTCCTTGTGGCGGCACGGAGAGACGGCTGACAGGAGGGAATAGACCCCACTGGGACAGTCATGGGGTAGCTTCCCATTTCTGTAGTTTCCCATACTTCGCAGTATGTTGGAAACACCCGCTTTAGCTACAGAAAGTCAAAATACGAGAATACCCCTAGAGTCTGCGAGAGCGGGGGCGGAAGATGACTCATCGGCTGACAACATGGTAACGACTGGACTGGAAACGACTACGAGTAATGAGAGCACAGCACAAGAGAACACCACAGCAACTGTCACAAGTTCTGCTGCAACAGTGGGCCATAAACAGATGCAGGTATGTGTCTGTGGTTGGAGGAAAGTTACATCACACCATGGGTTGAGGATCCACCAGGGAAGAAGGGGTGTTTGGGTAAAGAGAGACAGAGAACTCGCATTGATTACTTTCTGCGAAAGCGATCAAATCAGTCGAATGAAGCACAGCAACTGGACGCAAACCATAGTTTGCAGTGCATCAGTACCACTGTCATGGAGGACGTAAACTCAAGCACCGAAGTAGCAACTGAGGTGGAACCAACAACAGGAGTGGAACTCACCCAGCCTCCCAGACCTGCAGTCGAGAGGAGACTACCAGGGCACAGACCGTATGTGAAGTGGCCTGGCGCCAGTGACAAGAAGTTGTGGGAAACAGTGAATACTGACCTTACCTTGACCCTCGAGAAACTTCGAGGCACAGTGGAGAAGAAGTTGGAGAGGATGGGGGACATCATCTATGAGTACGGGACAGAAAGATTTGGAGTGGAAGAGGCAAAAGGCGGGAGAAAGGTTCCAACCCCACCAGTTTCCAGAAGGCAACAAGAAATCAAGCGCCTCGTTCAAGAAAGGCGGCAGCTTAAGAAACAGTGGAAGAAGGCCTCGGAAGTGGAAAAGGAGGGCATAGAGGCACTTCAAGCTGACATCAAAACCCGGTTGGCATCCCTCCGTAGAGCAGAGAACCTACGGAAACGCAGAAGGAAAAAGAACAAACTAGAACTCAATTCTATAAAGATCCCTTCAAGTTCCTTAAAAGTCTCTTCACAAAAGAAAAAAGTGGAGCTCTAAAAACAACAAAGAAAGACCTAGAGGAGCACCTGAGAATAACAAACGTTGACTCAAAGCGACATGAACATCTGGCCATCCCATCAGATATCCCACCCATTGAACCCCGGAACATCATATTGAGACCAGCCCTCCGACATGGAAAGAGGTGGAAGACACAGTTCGACGGGCAAGAACAGCATCAGGCCCGGGGCCAAATGGAGTCCCGTACAAAGTGTATAAGAACACACCAGACGTCCTGAGGTTCCTCTGGAGGCTTATGAGAACAGCTTGGCAGAAGAAGATAATACCCAAAGTGTGGCGTAGGGCAGGCGGGGTCCTGATCCCTAAGGAGAAGGATGCAGTGAACATCAGCCAATTCCGCCCAATCTCCTTACTGAATGTCGAGGGAAAAATCTTCTTTAGGGTCATTGCCCAGAGAATGGCCGAGTACCTACAAAGGAATACGTACGTCGATGCATCTGTACAGAAGGCAGGAATATCAGGGTTCTCTGGCTGCTTGGAACATTCCAGCATGATCTGGCATCAGATCCAAATGGCCAAGGTGGAGAAAAGGGACCTCCATGTAGTCTTCCTCGACCTCGCCAATGCATTTGGCTCTGTGCCCCATGAACTCCTGTGGTCTGCCTTCAGATTTTTCCACATACCGGACACCATCACAAACCTGGTGAAGTCGTACTTCCAGGATCTGCAGTTCTGCTTCACCACCTCAGAGTTCACCACCTCATGGCAGTGCCTGAATGTAGGTATAATGGCGGGATGTACCATTTCTCCGTTGGCATTCACAATGGCAATGGAGGTTATCATCAGATCCTCAAAATGGGTTGCTGGTGGACAGCGAGTCGACTCTGGTTTCCGCCTCCCTCCACTCAGAGCCTACATGGACGACATTACAACATTGACCACCACTGTCCCATGCACCAGGAGACTGCTCAGAAAACTTGAGAACATCAGCTGGGCCCGTATGAAGATTAAACCATCCAAGTCACGCAGCATCTCGATTGTGAAGGGAGTACTCTCTGACCTGAAATTCTTCATCGGAGATGACCAAATCCCAACAGTGTCTGAGCAGCCGGTAAAAAGCCTTGGAAGGTGGTATGATGCAAGCCTGAAGGACAAAGACCAGGTGCAACAGCTGCGCAAAGACATCAGTAGTAGCCTACAGTCCATCGACAACACCCAGCTACCTGGAAAGTTAAAGGCCTGGTGTCTGCAGTTTGGTCTCCTACCCCGGGTGTTGTGGCCCTTAGCACTGTATGAGGTTCCAATCTCAACAGTGGAGAAGATGGAAAGAGGAGTCACAGGCTACTTAAAGAAGTGGCTTGGAGTTCCACGATGCCTTACCACCATAGGCCTCTATGGAGATGGTGTCCTCAAGCTGCCCCTCACCAGTCTAACAGAGGAATTCAAGTGTGCAAAAACCAGGCTCCAAATGACACTGAATGAATCTCGAGACCCAGTGGTGAGCAACAACGCGCCGACCTTGGCAACTGGGCGCAAATGGAGGCCAGGAAAAGCAGTCCAGGAGGCAACAGCAGCCCTCAGACATGCTGACATTGTGGGTCATGTTCAGCAAGGGAGAGGAGGCCTTGGGCTAACTAGCCGTGCTGCTTGGAGTAAGGCCACTGCACCAGAGCGGCGGAAGATGGTAGTGCAGGAAGTACGCCATCAGGAGGAGGCTGCAAGGTGGGCCAAGGCAGTCTCTCTTGCCAAACAGGGACAGTGGACTCGATGGGACAGTGTGGAGAAGAGGAAGATCAGCTGGAAGGATCTGTGGGCCATGGAAGCGAGGCGGTTGAGCTTTTCCATCAGAGCAACATATGACGTCCTTCCAACACCAGTTAATCTTCACCAATGGTATGGTGAAGATCCGGACTGTGCCCTCTGTTCCATGCCAGCCAACCTCAGGCACATTCTCACAGGCTGTAAAACAAGCCTCGCCCAAGGACGCTACACTTGGCGTCACAACCAAGTCCTTAAAAACCTTGCGTCCGCCCTGGAGGACAAGCGAGCTGCCACCAACTCCCTACCACCCACAGCAGCATCACACTCCTTACGGACAAACTTTGTCCGCGAAGGGGCTAAACCACCGAAGAGCGGCTCTACGCCATTAGAGCGAGACCAGCTGCGCTTGGCCCGCGACTGGAAAATGCTAGCTGACATTGGCCGGCAACTTGTGTTTCCTCCGGAGATCGCAACCACCACCCTAAGACCTGACATGGTGCTCTGGTCCCGTTCACTCAATAAGGTCTTCATCATTGAGCTCACAGTACCCTGGGAAAACTCAGTAGATGAGGCTTATGAGCGAAAACATCTGCGCTATGCTGATCTAGCTGCCGAAGCACGGCATCATGGCTGGAACACAGAAGTCCGACCAGTGGAGGTGGGCTGCAGAGGTTTTGTGGCAACATCTACAACCAGACTGCTTAGAGACCTGGGAATTAAGGGCCAGAGCCAGCGTTCGGCAATCAAAGCTGTATCAGAGGCGGCAGAAGGCAGCAGTCAGTGGCTCTGGATGAAGAGGAAAGACCCCAGCTGGGCCCCGAAGTGAGAGGGCCAGGAGGTATGCGGTCAACAATGATTGACTCAGGGAGGAGGACGCCCCTGCCATGCATAGTCCCATGGGATGTTTGCTATCAACAACAAGGCAACTCCTATGACTAATTGGGAATGGGACGCAAGCGTAGGATTGATCACCCTGTCGCTGGCCGCCTTTGAGGAGGGTGTATAGTGTGAAAGGCCGAAACACCCTAGGAACCAAAGGTACACTACTGACGATGCGCTCCCCAAATTTCACCACGCTCACTGTTCATTAACTCTTGGAAGTGCTTGCACAAAGGATAGTAACATCTCATCCTGTGTTCTTGGAATCTGAATTTGGATACGAAGACAGCAAAGACAACCATGTAGCTAGCTAACACTACACTAATCAAGTCGTTCAGTTGAGTGTAATAGTTTCTACAGTGCTGCTATTCGGTAGACGGTGGACGTTTGCTAGCTGGCTAGCTGCTGGGCAGATAGCAGTGTAGACTATGTTAGGCCGACGAAATACGATAATTACGCAATTATCTTTGACACAAAGACGGCTATGTAGCTAGCTAAGAAGAAATTGCTAAGATTAGACAAATCAAACCGTTGTACTATAATGAAATGTAATGAAAAGTTATACAACCTGCGGACCGAAGTGTGGATGCGACCGCTCGCTCAAACCCGGAAGTACTAATACTAAAGTAGTATGCTTTATTTGTGAACTATGTACATATTACAATTGTGCAATAACAGAGCATAGAGTTGTCACGTTCTTTCAAAATCGAACCCAGAAGCAGACCAGGACAAGGAGTGTAGGAAGAAGGTGAGTATTTATTTACAAGTGAATGTGAATGGGTAGATATATCCAGGTGGCGTAGCGGGCAGCGGTGGTGAGTTGATGGGAGTAAATAGGTGGATCCAATGGGGTAGCGGAATCCTCCGACGACCAGGCAGGAATGGGGTAAATGATCCGGGTGAGTAACTGAAGACAGAACAAAAGGAGGTAAGTTTAAGGCAAGCAATACGTAAAAAACAACAAAACAAATTCTATCCAACTTGATGCTGATATTATGGCACAACATACTGTTCATGGCTAACGATCCGGCAGGGAATGGATGTCAGGTCAGAGCTTTTGAAGGGGAGAGGTGATGATCAGGACAGGTGTGCAGATTACTGATGGGATACAGGTGCGGGTGAACATCGATCTCCCAACAAGCTAATTGGCCCGGCAACCAGACAGAACACTGGAAACACACTCCAGGACAGAAACACAGGCAAACACAGACTCAGGAAGCGGGATTCGTGACAAGAGTAGCCACATCAATGTTACAGTGAATTAATTAGTTATTGTTATTAAATGTTATATTCCAATGTTATTTAATGTTATTAGTTATATTCCATTCCAATATTAAATTCCAATTCATATTTTTTTATGAATTAAGACAACTCTTGAAAACATTTTGCTCCTGAATGTAATTTTAAAGACTGCTGGGAATTAAAGACTGGTATGTGTGTGTGTGGTTTAGAGGTGGTTCTGTGCCTGAGATCTGAATTGTGTTCGCTCCCCAAGTTAAGGAAACTGTCCAGTGTTTCCAGATTTATATGAAATACAGTACCGGTCAAAAGTTTGGACACACCTACTCATTCAAGGGTTTTTCTTTATTTGTACTATTTTCTACATTGTAAAATAATAGTGAAGACATCACAACTATGAAATTACATATGGAATCATGTATTAACCAAAACAGTATTAAACAAATCAAAATATATTTTATATTCTTCAAAGTAGTCAGTCACCTTTTGCCTAGATGACAGCTTTGCACACGCTTGACATTCTCTCAACGAGCTTCACCTGGAATACTTTTTCAACAGTCTTGAAGGAGTTCCCACATATGCTGAGGACTTGTTGGCTGATTTTCCTTCACTCTGTGGTCCAACTCATCCCAAACCATCTCAATTGGGTCGAGGTCAGGTGATTGTGGAGGCCAGGTCATCTGATGCAGCACTCCATCACTCTCCCTTTCTTGGTCAAATAGCACTTACACAGCCTGGAGGTGTGTTGGGTCATTGTCCTGTGGAAAAATAAATGATAGTCCCAGTAAATGCAAACCAGATGGGATGGTGTATCGTTGCAGAATTCTGGTATCCATGCTGGTTAAGTGTGCCTTGAATTCTAAATAAATCACAGACTGTGTCACCAGCAAAGCCCCACCACACCTCCTCCTCCATGGTTCACGGTGGGAACCACACATGCTGAGATCATCAGTTCACATACTCTGCATCTCACAAAGACACGGCTCGTGTTTCTTGGACAAATCAAGTCTCTTCTTCTTATTCACAGCTATTGTAAGAGATGTTTTTTTTCACACAGTGTCTGAATGAAACGAATAATAAGGGACTCAATTGTGATGTGTGGAGACATTTGATTTCTGATTTATTCACCATCATGAATCATAATTGAATATGCTTGTCTAGGTGATTTTTCTCCTATTACTCTCTAGGATACTGTAACGTGTGCGCTGAGATTCGGGAAACAAGTTCAGGGAGTGAGCGTTTTAATAAATAAACGTAACATGAGCCAAACCATGAACAACGCACAGACAAAGACAAAGACAATGACGCCTGGGCACGGAACCAAAGGGAGTGACATATATATAGAGCAGGTAATCAAGGAGGTGATGGATTCTAGGTGAGTGTCAAAATGCGCTGATGCGCGTAATGATGGTGACAGGTGTGCGCCTTAACGAGCAGCCTGGTGACCTAGAGGCCGGAGAGGGAGCACACGTGACAGTACACCCTCCCCAAAGCGCGGCTCCAGCCGCAGGACGCCGACCAAGATGACGATCCCGGGGATCAGGAGCGGACCAGTCACCTCTGCTAAAAAGACGAGGGAACCTGTCGATCCCAGCTGAGGCGCAGGAGCATGGCGACTTAGAGCGCGGGAGAAAGAGCATACGTGACAGATAACAGTTTGCTTTCTGAACTGAGACTATTTTGTCTGAGGGCAAAGTGGGAAAATCTGTTTTTTAGTCGACTTTTTAAAATAAAATAAACATTTGAAACGAAAAACCTAATCAAACAAAAACATTTAAAAAACAAAAATATAGGCTAGACGCCTGGCTGTAGTAATGCTTTCTCCTATGCAATGCCAGTTACTTGCCTGGCTGCTCAATCTTTACGCAGTGAAATACCAAACCCAACACCGGGCCGAATTATAATGGAGAAACGTGAAAACACTTTAATAATGACAACATAACTCTGTGGTTATGAAACTTGAAGTGAAGCACAGTAAAAGAAAGAAACGTTAACCAAAATGGCATCCTTTCTATAAAGTCACATTTCAATTGCCTTCACTGAATCCCGTAGGCTCGTGCTTTAGTGACACAAAGAAATACATGGATATGCTTTTTTCTACATGCATTTACCCCTTAAAGACCTTCCCTGAAACCTGCAGTGTAATTAAATAAATTATATCCGTTGGTTAGTCCATCAAAATGTATGAGAAAGACCCTCGGTGTGTGTGTGTGTGTGTGTGTGTGTGTGTGTGTGTGTGTGTGTGTGTGTGTGTGTGTGTGTGTGTGTGTGTGTGTGTGTGTGTGTGTGTGTGTGTGTGTGTGTGTGTGTGTGCGTGTGCGTGCGTGCGTGTGTGTGTGTGTGTGTGTTCAGGGAACCACCCGCCCATGAAACAAGCTCACCCCCGGGATCATGAGGTATGTGACCACAGGTCCAGAGAGGGGGGAGTGTGGGTGAGGGAGGAGAAGTCGAGTCGGATCTGAGTGTCTCTGATCTGACTGGAATAGCTACATGGGTTTCGTCTTATCTCACTTCTACTTACCAACTCCTCTTCTCAATGACTCTAGGCACGTCAGCGGGCTGGTGTGTGTGTGACAGGACAAGACAGGCCTGGACAGCTGTGTTCGTGTTGGTGTGTTTGGTCAAGTGTTGCGATGTGGCTCTTGCTCCTCCACGGTGTGTTTTTCCTCCAGTGTGTGCGGTTATCCCAGCAGCAGTTTCCCCGTCTCTGCGCCACCACGGAGGCCCTGCTCTCTAAGGAGTGCTGCTTGGTCTGGGATAGGGATGGCTCGGCTTGCGGGGCCAGCTCTGGCAGGGGGTTCTGCCGGGACGTGGAGGTATCGGATCTACCCAACGGGCTGAATTACCCGTTCTCCGGCTTGGACGACAGAGAGAGATGGCCTCTGGTGTTTTATAACCGGACCTGCCAGTGCGCCTCTAACTACTTGGGGTTCAACTGCGGAGAGTGCCAGTTCGGGCTGTTTGGTACTAAGTGCGGGGAGAAGAGAGAGTCCGTGAGGAGGAACGTGTTTCACCTTTCGGAGGCGGAAAGACGGAAACTTATCTCTTACCTCAACCTGGCCAAGCACACAGTCAGCCAGGATTACGTCATAGCAACCGGGACCTACCGGGAGATGAATAACGGGAGCACCCCACTGTTCTCTGACGTCACGACCTATGACGTGTTTGTGTGGATGCACTACTATGTCTCGAGGAATGCTCTTCTCCGTGGACCGGGGAATGTCTGGACAGATGTGGACTTCGCACACTGGGCTCCCGCCTTTTTGCCGTGGCACCGTGCGTACCTGCTGCACTGGGAGCGTGATATTCGGAAGCTGACCGGGGACTTTGAATTTTCCATCCAGTACTGGGACTGGCGGGACGCGCAGGGCTGTGACGTTTGCACCGACGACCTGATGGGCGCCCGGAGCCCCCGAGACCCCAACCTCATCAGCCCTGCTTCAGTGTTCTCTTCTTGGAGGGTGAGACACCTTTCATCCTCTTCTTGTCTTCCATCCTCCTCTCTCTTTTCTCTTCACCTCTCCTGCCTACCTATTTTCTCCTCCCTTCCTCTCACTCTCACTGTCACCTTGGCATTATTCTTAGAAGTTCACAATAGTCTCCACAGTGTTGTATTTTCATTGATGGTATGGGGAGGCCTGGAGAGGAGAGGAGGAGAAGAGTCCCCTTACACTATAGAGATGTAATCAACCAGACAGTACATGTTTCTCAACTCACAAAACATGAATATACATTTTAATAATTCAACTCTTCTTTATTACTTTTCCTGTGATGACTTGAATGCTGTGATGATGTACTATCATTGTTGAGCTCCCATGTAGCCTAGATAGGAAGGAGGAGATGTGGAGGACAGGAGAGGACTGGGGAGAGGAGGACAGGAGAGGACTGTGGAGAGGAGAGGAGGACAGGACAGGAGAGGACCGGGGAGAGAAGAAGAGAGGACAGGAAGAGAAAAGAGGAGAGGAATGGGGAGAGGAGGAGAAGAAAGGAGACGAGAGGAGATGAGGAAAAGAGAGGCGAAAACTGGGGAGAGGAGATGGAAGGAGAGGAGAAAAGGGTGGGGAGAGGAGAGGAGAGGGAGAGGGAGAGGAGGGTGGTTATCAGGAGACAGTCTGAGTACCTCATGTCTCTGCCAGAGGCCATGTTCTGTGATTAACACACACACACACACACACACACACACACACACACACACACACACACACACACACACACACACACACACACACACACACACACACACACACACACACACACACACACACACACACACACACACACACACACACACGGTCTTGTACAACTAACCTTGTGGGGACACAAAATTCAGTCCCATTCAAAATCCTATTTGCCCTAACCCTAACCCTACCAAATAGGGCTATCTTCTGTATACCACCCCTACCTTGTCACAACACAACTGATTGGCTAAAACGCATAAAGAAGGAAAGAAATTCCACAAATTAACTTCTAACAAGGCACACCTGTTAATTGAAGTGCATTCCAGGTGATTACCTCATAAAGCTGGTTGAGATAATGGCAAGAGTGTCACTTTTCTGTTTACTACATGATTCCATATGTGTTATTTCATAGTTTTGATGTCTTTACTATTTTTCTACACCTGCATTGTTTGCTGTTTGGAGTTTTAGGCTGGGTTTCTGTACAGCACTTTGAGATATCAGCTGATGTACGAAGGGCTATATAAATGCATTTGATTTGATTTGATTTGATTCTACAATGCAGAAAATAGTAAAAAATAAAGAAAAAGTCAGGAATGAGTAGGTGTGTCCAACCTTTTGACTGGTACTGCATGACCTATAATTAAGCAACAAGGCCTAAGGGCTGCTCCTATGCACGACGCAACGCCCTTAGTCGTGGTATATTGGCGATATACCGTTAAACCCTGAGGTGCCTTATTGCTATTATAAACTGGTTACCAACGTAATTAGAACAGTAAAAATACATGTTTTGTCATACCCGTGGTATAGTGTCTGATATACCACGGCATTCAGGGCTTGAATCAACCAGTTTATAGATCTGAGGGAAATTGTTTTCCTTCCAAAAACTGGTAATTAAGTATGTTAAAAATAAGCTTTTCTGTGTTGGAATGGTGTGGGAGCACGTACCCCAACAACAGAATAGTGTGGGCATATACCGGTCATAAATAATATTAATGCAAGTAGACCCCTGATTGGCCAGCTCATCCTCCTCTGGAGGATAATATCATCCGCTATGAGGAAATAGCAAGCATTTTTTTAAAGATCTGTTTGAGATACAAGTTTGAGGTGGGGTTTTTGATTAATTGGTTGAGGAGACATGCTCCAGAGCAGACCCAATACCCAGAGTTCAATGCTCCCATCGGCCACAACAGGCAGTACCACATGGTGCCCTTCATACCTCTACACAGGAACATAGAATACTTCACCTCCAGCAAAGACCTGGGTTACGAATACTCCTACATGCTCGACTCAGGTAAGTACCGTGTGTGTTGTTGGTAATAGGCATGTTTTAATTGTGAATTCCTGAAGGATTGTAAAGGACTCCTCCTCTCCTCTCCCCTCCCCTTCAGACCAGAGGATATCGGAGGTTCTCAGCCCTTACCTGGAACTGATGATGGAGGCGTGGCCCTGGTTGCTAGGGGCGTTGGTCCTGGGGGCCCTGGTAGCTATAACTGTGGCTATGGTAGCTGTGACAATGACCCGGGTGTGTTGGGGTGTGTGGCCATGGCAACGTGGGGAGTTCAGCATTTCACCTACCAGAATGGGAACCTCTCATCATCAGCAGTGATAGTGATACCCCCAACTACCACACTGTTTAGCCCCAACAACCACACTGTTTAACCCCAACTACCCCACTGTTTAGCCCCAACTACCACACTGTTTAGCCCCACAAACCACACTGTTTAGCCCCAACTACCACACTGTTTAGCCCCAACTACCCCACTGTTGAGCCCCAACTACCACACTGTTTAGCCCCAACAACCCCACTTTTTAGCTCCAACTACCCCATTGTTTAGCTCCAACTACCATACAGTTTAGCCCCATCTGCCCCACTGTTTAACCTCAACTACCCCAACTACCACACTGTTTAGCCCCAACTATCACACTGTTTAGCCCCAACTACCGCACTGTTTAGCCCCAACTATCACACTGTTTTGCCCCAATTACCCCAAATGTCACACTGTTTAACCCCAACTACCACGCTGTTGAGCTAACTACCACACTGTTTAGCCCCAACTACCACACTGTTTAGCCCCAACTACCACACTGTTTAGCCCCAACTACCCCACTGTTGAGCCCCAACTACCACACTGTTTTGCCCCAATTACCCCAAATGTCACACTGTTTAGCCCCAACTACCACACTGTTTAGCCCCAACTACCGCACTGTTTAGCCCCAACTACCCCACTGTTTAGCTCCAACTACCCCACTGTTTAGCCCCAACTACCCCACTGTTTAGCTCCAACTACCCCACTGTTGAGCCCCAACTACCACACTGTTTTGCCCCAATTACCCCAAATGTCACACTGTTTAGCCCCAACTACCACACTGTTTAGCCCCAACTACCACACTGTTTAGCCCCAACTACCACACTGTTGAGCCCCAACTACCGCACTGTTTAGCCCCAACTACCCCACTGTTTAGCTCCAACTACCCCACTGTTTAGCCCCAACTACCATACAGTTTAGCCCCAACTGCCCCACTGTTTAACCTCAACTACCCCAACTACCACACTGTTTAGCCCCAACTATCACACTGTTTAGCCCCAACTGCCCCACTGTTTAACCTCAACTACCCCAACTACCACACTGTTTAGCCCCAACTATCACACTGTTTAGCCCCAACTACCGCACTGTTTAGCCCCAACTACCGCACTGTTTAGCCCCAACTACCGCACTGTTTAGCCCCAACTACCACATTGTTTATACCCAACTACCGCACTGTTTAGCCCCAACTATCACACTGTTTAGCCCCAACTATCACACTGTTTAGCCCCATCTACCGCACTGTTTAGCCCCAACTATCACACTGTTTTGCCCCAATTACCCCAAATGTCACACTGTTTAACCCCAACTACCACGCTGTTGAGCTAACTACCACACTGTTTAGCCCCAACTACCACAATGTTTAGCCCCAACTACCACACAGTTTAGCCCCAACTACCACACTGTTTAGACCCAACTACCACACAGTTTAGCCCCAACTACCACACTGTTTAGCCCCAACTACCACACAGTTTAGCCCCAACTACCACGTTGTTTATCCCCAGCTACCACACAGTTTAGCCCCAACTACCACACTGTTTAGCCCCAACTACCACACAGTTTATCCCCAACTACCACACTTTTTATCCCCAACTACCACACTGTTTAGCCCCAACTACCACACAGTTTATCCCCAACTACCACACTTTTTATCCCCAACTACCACACTGTTGAGCCCCAACTACCACACTGTTTAGCCCCAACTACCCCACTTTTTAGCTCCAACTACCCCATTGTTTAGCTCCAACTACCATACAGTTTAGCCCCATCTGCCCCACTGTTTAACCTGAACTACCCCATCTACCACACTGTTTAGCCCCAACTATCACACTGTTTAGCCCCAACTACCGCACTGTTTAGCCCCAACTATCACACTGTTTTGCCCCAATTACCCCAAATGTCACACTGTTCAACCCCAACTACCACGCTGTTGAGCTAACTACCACACTGTTTAGCCCCAACTACCACACTGTTTAGCCCCAACTACCACACTGTTGAGCCCCAACTACCACACTGTTTTGCCCCAATTACCCCAAATGTCACACTGTTTAGCCCCAACTACCACACTGTTTAGCCCCAACTACCACACAGTTTAGCCCTAACTACCACACTGTTTAGCCCCAACTACCACACTGTTTAGCCCCAACTACCACACTGTTGAGCCCCAACTACCACACTGTTTAGCCCCAACTACCCCACTGTTTAGCTCCAACTACCCCACTGTTTAGCCCCAACTACCATACAGTTTAGCCCCAACTGCCCCACTGTTTAACCTCAACTACCCCAACTACCACACTGTTTAGCCCCAACTATCACACTGTTTAGCCCCAACTACCGCACTTTTTAGCCCCAACTACCGCACTGTTTAGCCCCAACTACCGCACTGTTTAGCCCCAACTACCACATTGTTTATACCCAACTACCGCACTGTTTAGCCCCAACTATCACACTGTTTAGCCCCAACTATCACACTGTTTAGCCCCATCTACCGCACTGTTTAGCCCCAACTATCACACTGTTTTGCCCCAATTACCCCAAATGTCACACTGTTTAACCCCAACTACCACACTGTTTAGCCCCAACTACCACACTGTTTAGCCCCAACTACCACACTGTTTAGCCCCAACTACCACACAGTTTAGCCCCAACTACCACACTGTTTAGACCCAACTACCACACAGTTTAGCCCCAACTACCACACTGTTTAGCCCCAACTACCACACAGTTTAGCCCCAACTACCACATTGTTTATCCCCAGCTACCACACTGTTTAGCCCCAACTACCACACAGTTTATCCCCAATTACCACACTTTTTATCCCCAACTACCACACTGTTTAGCCCCAACTACCACACTGTTTAGCCTCAAATACCACATTGTTTAGCCACAACCACCCCACTGTTTGGCCCCAACCACCCACACTGTTTAGCCCCAACCACCCCACTCTTTAGCCCCAACTATCACACTGTTTAGCCCCAACTACCACATTGTTTATCCCCAACTACCACACAGTTTAGCCCCAACTACCACACTGTTTAGCCCCAACTACCACACAGTTTAGCCCCAACTACCACATTGTTTATCCCCAACTACCACACTGTTTAGCCCCAACTATCACACTGTTTAGCCCCAACTATCACACTGTTTAGCCCCATCTACCGCACTGTTTAGCCTCAACTATCACACTGTTTAGCCCCAACTATCACACTGTTTAGCCCCATCTACCGCACTGTTTAGCCCCAACTATCACACTGTTTTGCCCCAATTACCCCAAATGTCACACTGTTTAACCCCAACTGCCACGCTGTTGAGCTAACTACCACACTGTTTAGCCCCAACTACCACACTGTTTAGCCCCAACTACCACACAGTTTAGCCCAACTACCACACTGTTTAGCCCCAACTACCACACAGTTTAGCCCAACTACCACACTGTTTAGCCCCAACTACCACACTGTATAGCCCCAACAATCACAATGTTTAGCCCCAGCAACTATACAGCCAACTCCTAGCCCTGCAACCCTAGCCTACATCTAAGCCGTAACCTTTTAATTATCACCCAGACAATTCCTTGCCTATCTGCCACACCTGCTAACATGTAAATGTGCCCTATGTACAGTTGATGTTGAAAGTTAACATACACTTTAGCCAAATACATTTAAACTAAGTTTTTCATAATTTCTGAAATGTAATCCTAGTAAAGATTCCCTGCTTTAGGTCAGTTAGGATCACCACTTCATTTTAGGAATGTGAAGTGTCAGAATAATATTAGAGAGAGTTGTTTATTTCAGCTTTTATTTCTTTCATCACATTCCCAGTGGGTCAGAAGTTTACATACACTCAATTAGTATTCGGTAGCATTGCCTTTAAATGGTTTAACTTGGGTCAAAGGTTTTGGGCAGCCTTCCACAAGCTTCCCACAATAAGTTGGGTGAATGTTGGCCCATTCCTCCTGACAGAGCTGGTGTAACTGAATCAGGTTTGTAGGCCTCCTTGCTCGCACACGCTTTTCAGTTCTGCCCACAAATGTTTGATAGGATTGAGGTCAGGGCTTTGTGAAGGCCACTCCAATACCTTGAGTTTGTTGTCCTTAATCCATTTTGACACAACCTTTGAAGTATGCTTGGGGTCATTGTCCATTTGGAAGTCCCATTTGTGACCAAGCTTTAACTTCCTGACTGATGTCTTGAGATTTTGCTTCAATATATCCACATAATTTTCCTCCCTCATGGTGCCATCTATTTTGTGAAGTACACCAATCCCTCCTGCAGCAAAGCACCCCCATAACATGATGCTGCCACCCCCGTGCTTCACAGTTGGGATGGTGTTCTTCGGCTTGCAAAGTTCTGAGGTCTTGGCTGATTTCTTTAGATTTTCCCATGATGTCAAGCAAATAGGCACAGTTTGAAGGTAGGTCTTGAAATACATCCACAGGTACACCTCCAATTAACTCAAATTATGTCAATTAGCCTATCAGAAGCTTCCAAAGCCATGTCATCATTTTCAGGAATTTTCCAAGCTCCAGGCACAGTCATCTTAGCGTATGTAAACTTCTGACCACTGGAATTGTGATACAGTGAATTATAAGTGAAATAATGTCTGGTTACAATTGTTGGAAAAATGTGTCATGCACAAAGTAGATGTCCTAACCGACTTGCCAAAACTATAGTTTGTTAACAAGAAAATTGTAGAGTGGTTGAAAAACAAGTTTTTATGACTCCAACCTAAGTGTATCATGAGCTGAAATAAAAGATCCCAAAAATGTTCCATATGCACAAAAAGCTTATTTCTCTCAAATGTTGTGCACAAATTTGTTTACATCCCTGTTAGTGAGCATTTCTCATCCACCTGACAGGTGTGGCATATCAAGAAGCTGATTAAACAGCATGATCACCTTCTGCTGGGGATAATAAAAGGCCACTCTAAAATGTGCAGTTTTGTCACACAACACAATGCCACAGATGTCTCAAGTGTCTCAAGCAATTGGCATGCTGACTGCAGGAATGTCCACCAGAGCTGTTGCCAGAGAATTGTTATGTTATTTTATCAAATTTGGCAGTACGTCCAACCGGCCTCACAATCGCAGACCCCGTGTAACCACGCCAGCCCAGGACCTCCACATCTGTCTTCTTCACCTGCGGGATCATCTGAGACCAGCCACCCGGACAGCTGATGAAACTGTGGATTTTCACAACCAAAGAATTTCTGCATAAACTGACAGAAACCGTCTCAGGGAAGCTCATCGGCATGCTTGTCAGTCCTCATAAGGCGTTGTAACTGACTTAAGTGGTCAAATGCTCACCTTCGATGGCCACTGGCATGCTGGAGTAGTGTGCTCTTCACGGATGAATCCTGGTTTCATCTGTACTAGGCAGATGGCAGACCACGTGTATGGTGTTGTGTGGGCGAGCGATTTGCTGACGTCAACGTTGTAAACAGAGTACCCAATGGTGGCAGTGGAGTTATGGTATGGGCAGGCCTAAGCTACGGACAACAAACACAATTGCATTTTATCAATGGCAATTTGAATACACAGATACCGTGACGAGATCATTGTTGCGCCATTCATCAACCGCCATCACCACATGTTTCAGCATGGTAATGCATGGCTCCATGTCGCAAGGATCTGTCCACAATTCCTGGATGCTGAAAGTTTCCAAGTTCTTCCATGGCCTGCATACACACCAGAGATGTCACCCATAGAGCATGTTTAGGATGCTCTGGATCGACGTGTACGGCAGTGTGTTCCAGTTCCCGCCAATATCCCAAATACATTTTTTCCCCTCATCAATCTACACACAATACCCTAGAATGACAAAGCAAAAACAGCTTTACATTTTTGTGCTAATTTATAAAAAAAATACAAAACTGAAATCACATTTGCATAAGTATTCAGACCCTTTTTTCAGTTCTTTGTTGAAGTACCTTTTGGCAGCGATTACAGCATCGAGTCTTCTTGGATATGACGCTACAAGTATGGAACACCTGTATTTTGGGAGTTTCTTGCATTCTTCTCTGCAGATCCTCTCAAGCTCTGTCAAGTTGAATAGGGAGCATCGCTGCACTGCTATTTTCAGGTCTCTCCAGAGATGTTCGATCGGGTTCAAGTCCGGGCTCTGGCTGGGCCACTCAAGGACATTCAGAGACTTGTCTCAAAGCCAATCCTGTGTTGTTTTGGCTGTGCTTAGGGCCGTTGTCCTGTTGGAAGGTAAACCTTCACCCCGGTTGGAGGTCCTGAGTGCTCTGGACATGCACTGTCAACTGTGGGACCTTATATAGACAGGTGCGTGCCTTTCCAAATCATGTCCAATCAATTGAATTTACAATAGGTGGACTCCAATCAAGTTGTAGAAACATCTCAAGGATGATCAATGAATACAGGATGCACCTGAGCTCAATTTTGAGTTATAGCAAAGTGCCTGAATACTTGTGTAAATACAGAATTTCTGTTTTTATATTGTATAAATTTGCAAAAATGTAAAAAAAAATGTTTTCGCTTGGGTCATTATGGTGAATTGTGTGTAGATTACTGAGGATTTATTTATATTTAATCAATTTTAGAAAAATGATGTAACGTAACAAAATGTGGAATAAGTCAAGGGGTCTGAATAATTTCCGAAGGCACTGTATGTTTCAGTAAGGTTGGCTTCTTAGCGTTCATAGCAATGGTTATCAACTGTACCACAGAGATGGAATGTAAGTCACAGAAATATATGTTGTTGGTGTCATCTGCAGAGAACTACCTGGGGGTACGAAATTTGACTTCAGAAGTTACAGGGTGTGTGGAGTGGTAGTGTCCCGTCCTCTCAGGACTTTAGCCTGGGGTAGGATCAGATGGGGTTAAAGTAGTGGAATAAGGGGGTAGATTTTAACGAGTGTAGGGTTAGTTGGTAGTGTAATTAAAATTATATTTCCCGTTTCCCCTTTTATACTATAGTTCAGTTGGGGGCTTTAATGCAACATATTGAATGCCAATTGCCGTTAAACTCGAATGATGAAGAAGAGTTACACCCGCGAGGGTCAAGGATCGGAATGGTCGGTAGTAGAAAGACAGGAAGAAGAGAGGTCATGATACAGAACGCAGTGGAGCGCCTTCTAAAGAAAGCATGAAGAGGTCCAAGGTAGGAAGCATGAGGTACGATGTGTTGGAGTGGAAAGTGGTGATATTTGTAAACTTATTTTATTTCACCTTTATTTAACCAGGTAGGCCAGTTGAGAACAAGTTCTCATTTACAACTGCGACCTGGCCAAGATAAAGCAAAGCAGTGCGACACAAACAACACAGAGTTACACATGGGATAAACAAACATACTGTCAATAACACAATAGAAATGATGAGCCCACAGGGCCTCATTTGCACCCTATCCGAATAACTAATGCCATAGAGAAAGAGGTGAAGTCAAATTAGCTCAGTTAATTGGAAATGGTATATTGTTCATATGTTGTGGTAGCCAGGCTCAGCAATAGAAGATTGTGAAAATGGAAAAGCTTAATGGGAAGAAAATTAAAAGCCATGTCCCTGGTGTTTACACTAGATTGAGGGGAGTCATCAATGGGGTCCCAATATCTATGTCCACAGATGATATTAAAGAACATGTGAAGGGAGGAAGAGTGATTGAGACCAAAAGGTTGATCAGTAGGAAAGAGGGTCAAAGAAGTGGAAGCCTATCAGTGCTGTTGAGGTTTGAGAAGGTTATGCCTGGGAAAGTACAGATAGGATTCCTTAGTTTCAATGTATGAGAATTGGTCTCCATCCCCATTGCAGTGTTTTAAATGCCAAAGAATGGGACATGTAAGCTGTTCAATGTAAAGAAAGGAAAATATGTGCCAAGTGCGGAGGGGAACATGATTATGGTGAATGTGGGGGGGGGGGGGCATGGTGCAGTATTTGGTGGATGCCAAGTGCAGAGAGCAGATAGAGAGGCTCAGAGATATAGAATTAGTTATGATGTTACGTATGCAGAGGCTGTAAGGCAGATTTGTGTAACTACAATGTGGAATGATGGAGCTTCCATGACTGCTCCTGTACTAGGTGGACCTACTGTCAGACTGATGGAGCTTCCATGACTGCTCCTGTACTAGGTGGACCTACTGTCAGACTGATGAAGCTTCCATGACTGCTCCTGTACTAGGTGGACCTACTGTCAGACTGATGAAGCTTCCATGACTGCTCCTGTACTAGGTAGACCTACTGTCAGACTGATGAAGCTTCCATGACTGCTCCTGTACTAGGTGGACCTACTGTCAGACTGATGAAGCTTCCATGACTGCTCCTGTACTAGGTGGACCTACTGTCAGACTGATGAAGCTTCCATGACTGCTCCTGTACTAGGTGGACCTACTGTCAGACTGATGAAGCTTCCATGACTGCTCCTGTACTAGGTGGACCTACTGTCAGACTGATGAAGCTTCCATGACTGCTCCTGTATTAGGTGGACCTACTGTCAGACTAATGAAGCTTCCATGACTGCTCCTGTACTAGGTGGACCTACTGTCAGACTGATGAAGCTTCCATGACTGCTCCTGTACTAGGTGGACCTACTGTCAGACTGATGAAGCTTCCATGACTGCTCCTGTACTAGGTGGACCTATTGTCAAACTGATGAAGCTTCCATGACTGCTCCTGTACTAGGTGGACCTACTGTCAAACTGATGAAGCTTCCATGACTGCTCCTGTACTAGATGGACCTACTGTCAGACTGATGAAGCTTCCATGGCTGCTCCTGTACTAGATGGACCTACTGTCAGACTGATGAAGCTTCCATGACTGCTCCTGTACTAGATGGATCTACTGTCAGACTGATGAAGCTTCCATGGCTGCTCCTGTACTAGATGGACCTACTGTCAGACTGATGAAGCTTCCATGACTGCTCCTGTACTAGGTGGACCTACTGTCAGACTGATGAAGCTTCCATGACTGCTCCTGTACTAGGTGGACCTACTGTCAGACTGATGAAGCTTCCATGACTGCTCCTGTACTAGGTGGACCTACTGTCAGACTGATGAAGCTTCCATGACTGCTCCTGTACTAGGTGGACCTACTGTCAGACTGATGAAGCTTCCATGACTGCTCCTGTACTAGGTGGACCTACTGTCAGACTGATGAAGCTTCCATGACTGCTCCTGTACTAGATGGACCTACTGTCGGGGTAGGTGCTTCTGATGGTCCTGGCGTGGTGTCGAGGCCAGAAATCTTGTTATGAATGTGTGGTGTCAAATGACACTTTGATAATGAATAAAGTTGACTTCATAGCTTTTATTGGTAAGGTTATCAATTTGTGGAAAACAGAAATGCCAGTTTGAAGGTTATTGTGGAGACAGCAAAAGAGATATTGGGGGTAACAATGTTACTGTTGAAATGGTTGTTGACATGTTGAACAATCCTATGGGTGGAATGTTTCAGTATGATATAAAGGTTAATGGGGTTGGTGAGGGGAATAAGTTAGTAGGGATTTATTTGTATTTTATTTTCATGGAAGTACAGAATTGGACAGGTACATTGATCGTACATTCCAGCACAGTAGGTGGCAGCATGTACTTAAACGATTGTTTGCGGACCGCCATGATATAGAAGAAGAAGAAGAAGAAAATGATTGTGTTACACCTGGAAACATAATGTTGTGCGCAGAAGGGCATGAGACAAAGGGATGTGTGGCATTGGGGAAATTAGTGGTATGTGTTAATTGTAATGGTGCCCATTGGCCTGAGGATCAGAAATGTCCTGTGTGAGAGAGGCCGGTTGAGTTGGGTCAAGGGGAGGGATCCTGTGAGGAGTGGTGTGAATAGTTGATCTCTACCAGTACAGAGAGATAGGCCAACAAGTGATATATGTAAGATTGGATTTTTAGCATTCATAGCAATGGTTATCAACTGTACTGCAGGGATGGAACGTAAGTCGCAGAAAATTGAGATTGTGGTGGCAGCTGCAAAGAGGTATTTGAGTGTGCGAGACTTGACATCAGAAGAGTTTTACAGGTTGTTGGTCTGAGATAGGACTAAATAGATTTAAAGTGTTTTTATTTATTGAAGTAATTTTTATTTGTATTAGTGTAGTGTTAAATGGTAGGGTATTTGTTTAATTATTTATTTTTCAAGCAAAATAAAAGGGCAGTCTAGTAGGTGGCGGTAATGCAATATTTTTGGGACGCCAACCACAGTTAAACCTTATCGACGACGAAGAAGAAGGAAGGAAACAGACAGTTTGTTGCAGGTTTCATCGTTTACCGCTGATGGAGCTAGCAGTGTTGTGGCGGGTAAAATAATGTTTTGTAAATTCATATTCACCAATTAATTTCAACATAGTATTAGCTATGTGTAAAATTAGTTTTTTGACCTGTTGTCCTGTTGAGAATGATTGCCAGGCTATTAGCGAAGGTAGTTTATTAGCTACTTAGCTAGCTAGCTTAGCTTGCTTGCCGTTACACCACAACAACAAGCGTGATGATGATTGATGCCACTGACAGTGCCATAGCCAACACCACTCACTCAGTAACAGCTAACATCTTTCAACTAAAGCTAACGGTATGCAAACGTCTTCATACATACTACCTCTAACTAGCTATGTTACATAGCGAGGTCTGATAGTTAACGTAAGTGCTTCACAAAAGGAGCTGAGCAGATAAGTATTGACATGTTAGCTTTGAGTGTTAGCTAATATTAGTAGGAGTAGTGCCTATATGTGTACAAAAACAGTGTGCATCTCATTCCTCTCCCTCGTCCAATCTGAGCTGACAACTGAACAGGTAAAATCTAATAATCTTATACTGACTAGCAAGGATATTCTATTCTGCCGTATGGCTTCCCCCACATATTGTCAGACCAGTGCCAATCAAAGGGTCCATATGACAAGGACAGGAAGACACTTTAGACTAGTAATACATGCCCAACCATAAACCCTTGTCATGCTTGTTCTCAATTAATCTCACAGGTGGTACTACATGATGAATCTGGTCCGCAAACGCAACTCCAGCTCTCTCAAAGGTCGCCCTGACAAATATATTAGGACAGAGAAACCACAGTCCATAAGACCACCAGCATCCCACAATGCATCATCACCACTCACAACAGAGGCCAGTGCCATTGTTACCACTTCCAAGGAGGAGAGAGGCCTGGAGGTCCATGGGACTTCGTCGCCATGGAGACGGTCTCCCAGGTTCAAGAGTCAAAGCCTGCTTGGCCAGGGTCCCAGCGTGGACCTTCTTGTTGCTGAGGGTAAGTAGGGGGCAAAGGAGAGTAGATCTTGCATCACACTTAGCATTCATGATACGTTTTATCTGTTTTGTGTGTCCTACCTAAGCAATTGATATATAGGTAAATAAGGGAGTCTCTTGTCTTTGCAGGATCTCCAGGTCAGGTAGCGAATGAAGAGGAGGCTGTCCAGTGCAGCCCTGCACAGTGCCCCCCTCAGACAGAAGAGGATACAGACACTGACCTGGTCATCACTATGGGTGAGGAAAACCTATATATATATTAACTTGCCACCCGTAGCAACTGATCCTGAAACGGTACTCGCATCTTGTATACAACATGAACAAGATTAGGAACAGTGTACAAAATGACCCCTCAGCTAACTATTTTCCTTTGATTTAAAAAAAATACCTTTATTTAACTAGGCAAGTCAGTAAATAACAAATTCTTATTTACAATGACATCCTAGGAACAGTGGGTTAACTGCCTTGTTCAGGGGCAGAACGGCAGCTCAGGGATTTGATCCACCAACCTTTCGGTTACTGGCCCAATGCTCTAACCACTAGGCTACCTGCCGCTCCAGGTAGGGGGCGTGAGTAAAGCGTACTGTTGGAGTTCAAGACTGATTGACTCTCTCTTTCTGTCAGATGAAAGGCATGGCGGGGGACACAAGGGCAGCAGGAAGAAGGGAGGGGTTAAGAGGAAGAAGAGAGCTGCGGACAGAGAGGTGGGAGAAAGACAGCAAGAAGTGGCCGGTCCCGAGGTGGAGATTGACAGAGAGCTGGACCGTGAGCTGGAGAACAAGTCCAGACAACATAACCTTACCACCGCCAATGTCCGCAACATCATTCACGTGAGTGCAGAGGGGAGCCAATAGCTGCAACCTAGCCAATGTTTCTTACACAGTTAATGTGGACTGTGGACGCGTGTCAATTTCCTACAATAGCAATTTGCCTACAACCTCTCATATAGTGCACATAGACTGACAGACAAATACAGACAGGCTGATTGTAAGCCTGGTTTGAAACCTTTTTTACCTTTTGAACCACAGGAAGTGATCACCAATGAGCATGTGGTGGCCATGATGAAAGCTGCCATCAATGAGACGGAGGCCGTGCCTGTCTTTGTGAGTGTCAACCATTGCATATCCATGTCCTAATGAAGACTTTTCCAGTTGAGAATTGACACGTTCAAGTCTCTGTGTGCACTTTCATTCAACATCTTTCTCATCTACCTCTTAGGAGCCCAAGATGACACGTTCCAAATTCAAGGAGGTGGTAGAAAAAGGAGTGGTGAGTTCACTGCCTTTTAGTGTGTGTGTTTTTTTAACGTACATTTAGATTTCTGTTTTGCTATTGAGTCTCTTGTAATTCAGTCCTTGTTATTTCAGGTCATTCCCACTTGGAACATGTCCCCCATCAAAAAGGTCAATAAAGAGAAGGTACCACCATCGTACTGCTATGAAAGTCGTATTAAACACTCATTACCTGACTGGAAAGTGTGGCTCCCAACTAGAAAGGGCTGAAGTGCTTGTCTGTTTCTTTTTTTTCTTCTCCGTTTTCAGGCACCACAGTTTGTGGACATTCAATTAGCGGAGGAAGACTCCTCTGATGAAGAGTACTGCCCCGACGAAGAGGAGGAGGACGAGACAGCGGAAGATGTAAGAGATTCATAGGATTGGGCTCTGTGTTAGCTTGTGGACTGAACATGTTTTATTTTGTTGTTGCATACATTGGGAGGCGTTCATCATGCGTACAGAAATGTGTGGTTAAAAAAGCTAAATAAAGTAGTTTAGCTTTGTCAACTTTAGAATGGCAACAGTAAATGATTGTAAGTGGTCATAGATACATTATGATTGGATGTGCCAATACTTTAAATAAATAGAAAATCCTTCGTGTTTCTCTGTATCTCTATATATTGAAATGACTGTGTTGGACTTTGTGTGTGTAGACATTTCAGGAAAGTGACATGGAGAGCACGGCCTCGTCTCCAAGGGGAATCAGAGGAGGCTTCCACAGGAAAATACACACAGAGTGGGACGACGACAGGAGCTGCAGCCCCATGCAGGTGACACACTTCAATACAATTTTAAATATTTGTATTTTTGCCTCAAGCAATAACATATGTATAAGCATTTTGTTTTTTATGTAAAAATGAATAATATACAGAATATTGCCTTTTGTAAGTAGCATAATATGTTATTATTATATTCTTGTGAGATACATTTCAATGTTGATATCTCATGAAACTCATTTCCTCCCAGGTCAATCATAGCAGGTCCAGACACCTAAAGGTGGAGGTCGTCCCCATGGGCCCTCCCCTTCCCCCCCAGCCCTCCTCCTCTGGCCCACAGGGATTCTATACCACCAGGGCCCCTCCAGAATTCAGCTTCCTGGAGAAGCTTCATGCCGTGGAGGAGGAGCTGGCCATCGGCACAGTCTGCCTGGAGCCCTACCAGGTACCAAGGCCATATCTCAGATTGTTCTGGCAATTCTCACATAGAAACTTCATTGGGAGGAATGATGTTTGACATGTTTTTTAAATATTTTTACATTTGTATCACAAACTTTTTTGTTGTTGAAAATCATGATTAAAGTGGCTATTTTAGGCTACTTTTAGGCCTATACTGTACATACTTTCTGTAAGACCTTATAATCTGTGAACCGTACATGATACAGATGACATCGGTGTCATTAAACTCATTGTGTGCTCTACAATATGAAGTGTCTAGATTCTGAAATATACATTTATTCAATATTTGAATATTAATATCTCTAAAGTACCCATTTTGATTCTGTAACTTTAAAACATATTCATTGGAACAATATACTGTAAGTACATCAAATTTCCAGAGTGGGCTTGTGCTAGCATAATTTTGAAGTTATGATTTAATTTTATGAGCACCCCCAACACAGTGAATGGAAAAATAGATTCAAAGGGAACTCCCTCTACTGGTGATTTGCTGAATGTGCAGTGGGCTGTAATTGGTTAATGACCTGTCAATTTCTGGCCAGTCCTCTTCTGGCTGTGCCGGGTGGAGATTATAACGGAACATGGCCAAGATGTTCAAATGTTCATAAATGACCAGCATGGTCAAATAATAATAATCACAGGCAGAACAGTTAACTGGAGCAACAGCACGGCCAGGTGGACTGGGGACAGCAAGGAGTCATGTCAGGTAGTCTTGAGGCATGGTCCTAGGGCTCAGGTCCTCCGAGAGAGAATTAGAGAGAGCATACTTAAATTCACACAGGACACCGGATAGGACAGGAGGAAGTACTCCAGATATAACAAACTGACCCTAGCCCCCCGACACATAAACTACTGCAGCATAAATACTGGAGGCTGAGACAGGAGGGGTCAGGAGACACTGTGGCCCCCATCCAAGGACACTTCCGGACAGGGCAAAACAGAATGGATATAACCCCACCCACTTTGCCAAAGCACAGCCCCCACACCACTAGAGGGATATCTTCAACCACCAACTTACCATCCTGAGACAAGGCCGAGTATAGCCTACAAAGATCCCCGCCACGGCACAACCCAAGGGGGATGAACATCTAACATCTTTCCTCCCAATGACGTTTCTATTTGAGAATTGCCAGAACAATCTGAAATATTTTCGGCCTATCCTGGCGTGGAATCGCCCACTACCCAATCCGGATAATGGCTCCTGCTAGACGCAACCCATCAATGCAGTGCTCATAGATTTAGAATGGAATGCGATAGAGATTTCTGCTTTCCGGGTCCTGTTCAGTAGGCTTGAAACAGGGAAACATTTTGAAACGTGAAACCGAAGGTGCTACCTGAACTACCTGTCCAAAGACATGCTTGGAGATTTACCTGACTTTGCACTGCTAACCTCAAGCTTTCGCTCTCTGTTCCCCCTCTTCCTTCATCCCCGTTGTCTCCATACCACTCTCACAGCCACCCCTGGCGGACGGTCTGATGGCGTGTCGTACCCGCTCCAAAAGGCCCCTCCGGGACGTCCCCATGGGCCAGCTGGAGGCAGAGCTCTGTGCCCCTGACATCACGCCCGACATGTACGGGTGTGACTCCGCCCCCGAGGACCCCGAGTGGACCCACTGGCTGCAGGGCATCATGACCTCTGACATGTACAACGATGGTGAGGGGTGGCGTTAGAGTAATAATCACCTATCCCTGGTCTTTAGTTTGTGTTAGATATACAGTGGGGCAAAAAAGTATTTAGTCAGCCACCAATTGTGCAAGTTCTCCCACTTAAAAAGATGAGAGGCCTGTAATTTTCATGATAGGTATACTTCAAGGTCAAATGTTTTCTGTAAGTCTTCAAGGTTTTCACACAGTATTGCTGGTATTTTGCTAGTATTTTGGCCCATTCCTCCATTCAGATCTCCTCTAGAGCAGTGATGTTTTGGGGCTGTTGCTGGGCAACACGGACTTTCAACTCCCTCCAAAGATTTTCTATGGGGTTGAGATCTGGAGACTGGCTAGGCCACTCCAGGACCTTGAAATGCTTCTTACGAAGCCACTCCTTCGTTGCCCGGGCGGTGTGTTTGGTATCATTGTCATGCTGAAAGACCCAGCCACGTTTCATCTTCAATGCCCTTGCTGATGGAAGGAGGTTTTCACTCAAAATCTCACGATACATGGCCCCATTCATTCTTTCCTTTACACGGATCAGTCGTCCTGGTCCTTTTGCAGAAAAACAGCCCCAAAGCATGATGTTTCCACCCCCGTGCTTCACAGTAGGTATGGTGTTCTTTGGATGCAACTCAGCATTCTTTGTCCTCAACACGACGAGTTGAGTTTTTACCAAAAAGTTATATTTTGGTTTCATCTGACCATATGACATTCTCCCAATCTTCTTCTGTATCATCCAAATGCTCTCTAGCAAACTTCAGACGGGCCTGGACATGTACTGGCTTAAGCAGGGGGACACGTCTGGCACTGCAGGATTTGAGTCCCTGGCGGCGTAGTGTGTTACTGATGGTAGGCTTTGTTACTTTGGTCCCAGCTCTCTGCAGGTCATTCACTAGGTCCCCCTGTGTGGTTCTGGGATTTTTGCTCACCGTTCTTGTGATCATTTTGACCCCACGGGGTGAGATCTTGCGTGGAGCCCCAGATCGAGGGAGATTATCAGTGGTCTTGTATGTCTTCCATTTCCTAATACTTGCTCCCACAGTTGATTTCTTCAAACCAAGCTGCTTACCTATTGCAGATTCAGTCTTCCCAGCCTGGTGCAGGTCTACATTTTGTTTCTGGTGTCCTTTGACAGCTCTTTGGTCTTGGCCATAGTGGAGTTTGGAGTGTGACTGTTGGAGGTTGTGGACAGGTGTCTTTTATACTGATAACAAGTTCAAACACGTGCCATTAATACAGGTAACGAGTGGAGGACAGAGGAGCCTCTTAAAGAAGTTGTTACAGGTCAGTGAGAGCCAGAAATCTTGCTTGTTTGTAGGTGACCGAATACTTATTTTCCACCATAATTTGCAAATACATTTTTTCTCATTTTGTCTGTCATAGTTGAAGTGTGCCTATGATGAAAATTACAGGCCTCTCTCATCTTTTTAAGTGGGAGAACTTGCACAATTGGTGGCTGACTAAATACTTTTTTTGCCCCACTGTAGGGCTGAGGGAAAAGTGATGCCAACCAGACCCCTGAGGGCTGGAGTTGTCCATCCCTGATCTAGACTGAGTGTACAAAACGTTAAGGACACCTTCCTAATATTGAGTTGCTTCTTCTCACTTACTCTCACTCTTGCACTCTGATCCTCTTTCTCGATGTTCTCTCCTTCTTTTTTACTTGTTTTTTTAGAGGAAGGCGATGATGATGATGACGATCCTGAGTATAACTTCCTGGCGGAGATCGACGAACCCGACGTGGAGGATTACCGTAATGACCGAGCCGTCCGCATCACCAGTGAGTTACCATGGTGATTCGATGGAGTCAATTTATCTAGGCTGTGACTGTCAGGCATTGACCCTCATCTCCCTTTTTTTTCTTTCTCTCCCACAGAAAAGGAAGTGAACCAGTTGATGGAGGAGTTGTTTGAGACAGTAAGAGAGGATCTGTGTGTTGTTTGTCTGTTTCTTTTGTCTCCCCTCTCTCTTTCCCTCCAAACACCCCTTCTATGTGTCCTTTCTTTACCCCTCTGTGTTTGGTATGTTGTGTGGTTGTCTATGTATCGTTTATCTCTGTGTGTGTGTGCTCCAGTTCCAGGATGAGCTGACTGCTCAGGAGCAAGATGGGGAGGGACACGAGGAAGAGGAGGAGAGGGAGGAAGAGGCACCTGCCCTGGGGACACCCACATTCAACACCCCGCCAGATATCCCGTAGGTGTATCCACTTCCTATACACACTGTTCTGATGTTGTTTGTTACACTGGCATCTTCCCAAGTAAATAATTCCATTTATCAAATACTGTTTCAATTGTAACATGCTTTGTAAATGACAGGTGTGTAGACTAACAGTGAAATGCTTACTTACATTTACATTTACAGTTAAGTCATTTAGCAGACGCTCTTATACTTACGGGTCCTTTTTCAACAATGCAGAGATAAAGGTACAAAAATAGAAATGGTGACATGAGTAATAAATAGTGAATAACATTCTATCAGTTCAGTTGCGAAACTGAATTCTGTATATTGATTTCAACCTCTAATCACAACCTTTATACCGTCTACTCACCCACACAGTGACAACTTTCAACCTCCTCTGATTTGACTTATGTATAGCTGACCCAGTTTGACCTTTGATCCCTAGGTTGGAGGACCCCATGGCGGAGGTGACGGCAGGGCGCTACCGTACGGTGAAGGAGCAGCTGGACGCCATCCGGCGTCGCCGGGCCCTGCTGGAGAGCCAGGGCCTGTTGGTCCCCAGGGCCCTCATCACCAAGCCCCGGGAGCCCCCGCCTCCATTCACCCCCACCCTCTCCCACCACCAGAGACTCCAGCTGCAGCAGCAAGTCCAGCAGGTCTGGGGTCCTTGGCTTTGTGTTAGGGTTAATTCCACAAATGAAATTCCCTCTCCCTGTAAATTCATTCAATTCAAATTCCAGATCAGTCTTTGAATTCAGAGAATTCAATTCCAATGCTGTGTAAATTCTAAGAATTCTATTCCCAATTCAATATTATCCCCAACAATTCCACAAATTCAAATTAAATTCCCTCAGGCTTTCAGGCTGATCATGTGACTGTTCAGACAGCCTAGCTGGAAATATAGGAATGCACGTTTAACTCATTAAAAACAAATACTGCAGTACATTTCATATACTAAGTGCATTAATTCCATTATCTGGGAAATGTACAATTATTCAATTCCAAAGGTTAAACTATTTGACAAATTCAATTCTAACCCAAAATTGAATTCAATGCAAATTCTCCACTCCATGAGTGAATTCAATTGGAATTTCAAATGAAATTGGAATTAATCTGGACCCTGCTTTATGTTCAATATTTTGTAATTGAGCTTTTATCTTGATGAGCCAAACCTGGTCAAAACAAACATCTAAATCAAAACCTAGGTAGTGAGATCCTGGTCAAGGATCCACAATGAAGACAACCTTTGTTTGTCTTTCGGTCGGTAATTGCTGTATTTTTCTCCGTCTGCAGCACGTCCAGCTCCTGACCCAGGTCCATATGTTAACCAGCCCAGTGGCTGCACTGCAGAGCGAAGCAGCCACCACCAAGCAGTTCCTGGTGAGAGAGAAACATACTGACAAACCCACTTTCACTAGTGCCTTTAGCTGCACCAACTTCTAAATATACTTTCGTTCTCTCTCTCTCTGATACTCCCACCATATCTCTGTCTCTCTCGCTAACTCTCCATCACTCTCTCCATCACTCTCTCATCACTCACAGATGGAGTTACAGATGTTTGCCCAGCGTGGGGAGTTGACCCAGCGTGGGGAGTTGACCCAGGGCCCAGTGGAGACATGCTTTACCAGTGTGTTCAGAGCCTGTAACCTACAGGGTGCACTGTCACTACTGGAGGAGCTCAGACTGTCCCCAATCCCTTACCAGGAAGCCCCTAACGAGCCACGAACATGCAGGAGAGGTAAGCATGTGCATGCAGGAGAGCCATGATGATAGTAAAATCGATGAGTTAAAGATGATTTCTAATTTACTAAATTGAATTACAATGTACCCTTCTCAGTTGAAAATGTTTGAACTCATTCAGGCTGTAGGCCTAATTCATGTTTAATTCATCTCTCACTCTAACTGGTTTGTTGTGTGTTACCACTTTGCCAGTCCGGAAGCACCCGTCGATGCCACCCCAGCTGGCATGGCTGTTTGCCACACGGCCGGTGTTCCTGTACCCTGAGCTACTGCCCCATGTCAGCCTGGACCCAGCCCTGCATTCCGCTCGCTCAGTCAGCATGTTCACCGCAGGAGAGGACTGGTAAAGAAGGACCTTTTTTAGAATCCCAATATTATGCCCAAACGTTATAACCTCCTTTTAATGCCCATATTGTATCTGATTCCTCATAGAATACCCATATTATACTGGACAAAAATATGAACACAACATGCAAACAATTCAAATATTTTACTGAGTTACACTTAATATAAGTAAATCAGTCAATTGAAATAAATGCATTAGGCCCTAATCTATGGATTTCACATGACTTGGAATACAGATACGCATCTGTTGGTCAAAGATGCCATTAAAAAAAGGTAGCGGTGTGGATCAGAAAACCAGTCGGTATCTGGTGTTGCCTCATGCAGCGTGACACATCTCTTTCACATAGAGTTGATCAGGTTCTTGATTGTGGCCTGTGGAATGTTGTACCACTCCTCTTCAATGGCTATGCGAAGTTGCTGGCTATTGGTCGGGAACTGGAACATGTTGTTGATCCAGAGCATCACAAACATGCTCAATGTGTCACATTTCTGGTGAGTATGCAGTCCATGGAAGAACTGGGACATTTTCAGCTTCCAGGAATAGTTTAAAGATCCTTGCGACATGGGGCTGTGCATTATCATCCTGAAACATGAGGTCATGGCAGGGGATGAATGGCACGACAATGGGCATTCAAATTTACATTAATAAAATGCAGTTTGTTGTTAGTAGCTTATGCCTGCCCATACCATAACCCCATCTCCACCATAGGGCACTCTGTTCATAATATTAACATCAGCAAACCGCTCGCACACACAACGCCATGCATGTGGTCTGCGGTTGTGAGGCCGTTTGAACGTACTTCCAAATTCTCTAAAATGACGTTGGAGGCGGCTTATGGTAGAGAAATTAACATTACATTCTCTGGCAACGGCTCTGGTAGACATTTCTGCAGTCAGCAAGCCAATTGCACACTCCCTCAACTTCTTACATCTTTGACATTGTGTTGTGACAAAAATGCACATTTTAGTGGCCATTTTATTGTCCCCAGCACAAGGTGCACCTGTGTAATGAACATGCTGTTTAATCAGCTTCTTGATATGCCACACCTGTCAGCTGGATAAATTATCTTGGCAAAGGAGAAATGTTCAATAAAAGGGATGTAAACAAACACCATTTTTGAGAAATTAGCATTTTCTGGGATATTTTATTTCAGCTCATGAAACATGGGACCAACACTTAAATGTTGCGGTTATATTTTTATTCAGTGTACTGTGTATGCTCTTTTAAATGCACACCTTGTCCTAAACACATTTTGTTTCCGTAGTACGTTAACTTGAAATCTAAAATTAATTTGATTTCTGCATGCTTTTTATATGTGTTAATAACTCGCTGACAAATGAACTAACTCCGTAGGCTGAGTCCTTTACTCTCTGCCATCTTGTTTTCCCAGCCTGATCGTCCTGGGCCTGAGAAACCTGGGGGAGACCCTCCAGCCCAAGGAACTGCTGTGTCACTACCTGCTCCGCGCCAAGAGGGTCTCTCAGCTCCGTGACCACATTATGGAGAAGTGTAAACACACCCATCCCAACAACGTCATCAAGGTAGGACCCGGATATACAAATTATATACACTATTACTAAAGTAAATGTATTAGGGCGACTGTTTATAGTTTGGGTTAGTTGTAAATTACTAGTTTCTAGTTAGTTGTTTCCTTAACTGGGACCTGTTCTTTTATCCAGGAGAGGGAGTGATCCACATATTTATCCACTAACATGAACTAATACTCAACTAACATTAGCGTTGACCATAAACGATATGAACGAATGGACCTCATCCCCACGTCTTTTTTAAACAATTATTATAATATTTTTTTACTAAAAGGCCTACCAGCTCCAGAAAGTGGTCCTTCCCATGCCGGTGGCCTGTGACCGAGTGAAGCCGGGTGACCTGCGACCTTCAGTGGAGAGAGAGGAGAGAGCCATGCCCGGATGGCTGAGGGTACCAACTACATATAGAATACTACTGCCTGATCCCAATCCCAAATAAACACCTATGATAGTTAGTACCTACAGTGGCAAGAAAAAGTATGTGAACCCTGGAATTACCTGGATTTCTGCATAAATTGGTCATAAAATGTGTTCTCATCACCTAAGTCACAACAAAAGACAAACACAGTCTGCTTAAACTAATAACACACAAAATATACGTTTTAATGTCTTTATTGAACACACTGTGTAAACATTCACAGTGCAGGGTGGGAAAAGTATGTGAACCCTTGGATTTAATAACTGGTTGACCCTCCTTTGGCAGCAATAACCTCAACCAAACGTTTTCTGTAGTTGCGGATCAGACCTGCACAACAGTCAGGAGGAATTTTGTACTATTCCTCTTTACAAACCTGTTTCAGTTCAGCAATATTCTTGAGATGTCTGGTGTGACCTGCTCTCTTGAGGTCATGCCACAGCATCTCAGTCGGGTTGAGGTCAGGACTCTGACTGGGCCACTCCAGAAGGCGTATTTTCTTCTGTTGAAGCCATTCAGTTGTTGATTTACTTCTGTGTTTTGGGTCCTTGTCCTGTTACATCACCCAACTTCTGTTGAGTTTCAATTCGCAGACAGCCTAACATTGTCATGCAAAATGTCTTGATAAACTTGGGAAATAATTTTCCTGTCAATGATACCAGGCCCTGAAGCAGCAAATTAGCCCCAAACCATGATGCTCCCTCCACCATACTTTACAGTTTGGATGAGGTTTTGATGTTGCTGTGCCTTTTTTTTCTCCACACATAGTATTGTGTGTTCCTTCTAAACAACTCAACTGTAGTTTCATCTGTCCAAATAATATTTTGCCAGTAGCGCTGGGGAACATTCAGGTGTCCTTTTGCGAACTTCAGACGTGCAGCAATTTTTTTTTTTTGGACAGCAGTGGCTTCTTCTGTGGTGTCCTCCCATGAACTCCATTCTTGTTCAGTGTTTTACGTATCGTAGACTCGTCAACAGAGATGTTTGCATGTTTTAGAGATTACTGTAAGTCATTAGCTGACACTAGGATTCTTCTTAACCTCATTGAGCATTCTGCGCTGTGCTCTTGCAGTCATCTTTGCAGGACGGCCACTCCTAGGGAGAGTAGCAACAGTGCTGATGGACTGATGAACATCAAGGCTTTTAGAGACTTTTGTAACCCTTTCCAGCTTTATCAAAGTCAACAATTCTTAATATTAGGTCTTCTGATATCTCTTTTGTTCAAGGCATGGTTCACATCAGACGATGCTTTTTGTGAATAGCAAACTCAAATTTTGTGAGTTGTGTTTTTTTTTTTTTAATGGGGCAGGGCAGTTCTAATCAACATCTCCAATCTCGTCTCTTTGATTGGACTTCAGGTTAGCGGACTCCTGACTCCAATTAGCTTTTGAAGAAGTAATTAGCCTAGGGTTTCACATACTTTTCCCGACCTACACTTAATGTTTAAATTATGTATTCAATATAGGCAAGAAAAATACAATAATTTGTGTGTTATTAGTTTAACCTCTTAAGCAGACTCTGTTTGTCTATTGTTGTGACTTAGATGAAGATCAGATCAAATGTTATGACCAATTTATGCAGAAATCCAGGTAATTCCAAAGGGTTCACTTTTTCTTGCCACTGTATATTGTTGGCCACCTAGACTTCCATTTGTCCTAGGAGAGATTCCACCATATTGCCTATGCTTATTATTGTCAGATATTCTAACAAAGGTTGTTTTGGACTGGAAGTTTCTTTATTTCAGTGAAGATGAAAGTACATTTATTTTGGATAAAGGATAACATTTCAGGAACCAGCTAAATAGTTCATATTGATTTAAATAAATGTTCTGTTCCTACAGAGAAGTTTGCCTTATATCTACGAGGCAATCAGGGAACTCAACAGCTCGCCGGATACAGAAGCCATGTCGGCCTGTCAATCAAAGAAAGCCCCACTCGTCACTCTTCTCTTCAGTTCCTCCAGAACTTTGGACTACAGCTTCCCTCCCGGGACTCGCTACCCGCCCCAACTCCCCGACAGCCTTTCATTTCAGCGCTGCGGCTTCAGGCGCTGGCACCGTCCACCACCCTGTGACCTCTCACTGTCCCTGGCTGTATCGCACAACGCCACCCAGAGTCTGGGAAGTAGAACTACATCCTCTGAAAATAATTCCCAGACAGGTGCTGTGATTCAGCAGTGCATGGCCCACCACAAACTGCGGCCCATCCAGCCTGCAACATCCAAACCTCCTCTTCAGCATCCCACCAAGCCTCATCTGAAACGTCCCCTCAAGCCTCAACCCAAACCTTCCCAGAAGCCCCTGCACGTCATCCTCAATTTGCCTGCCCCAGTGCCCGCAGCTGTCCTTTGTCCTGCCCCAACTGCCAGGGTGTTGGCCTCCCGGTTGTCACATTTCACTCCATTGGCCAAAGACCTGGTTGCTCGGAAGTTCAGCACATTCGCCAACCTCCGCAGGCTGCCCAGGCTGCTGCCAGCCCCTCCACCTAACAACAAGATCCCTCTCCAAACAAACCTGAATACCGTGGCCCCCAACAGTGGCGCAAACCTCCTTTTGTTGCCCCACATGAGTAGTAGAACAGCATCCACTGTTACCGAAACCCAAACCTCGGTCTCTACTACGACCCCTATCGAACAATTCAAGAAAAAATCCTCCAGGATGAGCCGGCGGCGGGTGACAAAGAAACCTAAAAGCAGCCTGAAGAGTCAGGGGAAGCCCCAGCCTTCAGCCTCCACGGAACCACCTGCCCTGGACCAGGCTCTGACCCCATACGACTATGTCACAGTTGTAATGGAGGAAGAGGGGGTGGATGAGAGGGATGAGGATGGAGGTGATTATGATATGCCCCTCCTGGCCCTGTCGGAGTCCTCTGCCAGCCCCCCGGGGAGCGTTGACTCCGTTGACCCCGCTGAGGAGTCAGAGGGGCAGGCAATAACGCTGAACCTATCGCCCGGGCCGTCGGACATGGGGGACGGAGAGTGGGAGGGTGAAGAGGGAAGGGGAGACAGAGATCAGGAGGAAGAGGAAGTGATGTCACCAGCTTCTGAGGAGTCCACGTTGTCCGTGCCAGAGCTGCAGGTGAGTGAGGTCATGCGAGACGTTGATATTACATGAACATATGAATACATTTTACTTGCCAAGTTATTTACACGTCACACATCTCATAGGTTGGGTTTGTGTGTTATCTTTCCTTGTAGGAGACGATGGAGAAACTGTCATGGCTGGCGTCAGGGGGGAGGTCAGAGGACTTGGAAGAGGGTGAAAAATCAGGCACATCCTCAGGTTAGCTTCCCACCAATCTTTAAACGCCACAACATGGATGGACACAGTTCTTTTTTTTCCCCCCTTGTTTTTTTTTCAGCGGCAGTGACAGAGTTAGGAAGGGTGGGGTCTTGTCTTCCTATGCGGGGTGGCCGATTTTGGGTCTTCCAGGGGCATACATTACATTTACATTACATTTAAGTCATTTAGCAGACGCTCTTATCCAGAGCGACTTACAAATTGGTGCATTCACCTTATGACATCCAGTGGAACAGCCACTTTACAATAGTGCATCTAAATATTTTAAGGGGGGAGGGGGTGAGAAGGATTACTTTATCCTATCCTAGGTATTCCTTAAAGAGGTGGGGTTTCAGGTGTCTCCGGAAGGTGGTGATTGACTCCGCTGTCCTGGCGTCGTGAGGGAGTTTGTTCCACCATTGGGGAGCCAGAGCAGCGAACAGTTTTGACTGGGCTGAGCGGGAGCTGTACTTCCTCAGTGGTAGGGAGGCGAGCAGGCCAGAGGTGGATGAACGCAGTGCCCTTATTTGGGTGTAGGGCCTGATCAGAGCCTGGAGGTACTGAGGTGCCGTTCCCCTCACAGCTCCGTAGGCAAGCACCATGGTCTTGTAGCGGATGCGAGCTTCAACTGGAAGCCAGTGGAGAGAGCGGAGGAGCGGGGTGACGTGAGAGAACTTGGGAAGGTTGAACACTAGACGGGCTGCGGCGTTCTGGATGAGTTGTAGGGGTTTAATGGCACAGGCAGGGGAGCCCAGCCAACAGCGAGTTGCAGTAATCCAGACGGGAGATGACAAGTGCCTGGATTAGGACCTGCGCCGCTTCCTGTGTGAGGCAGGGTCGTACTCTGCGGATGTTGTAGAGCATGAACCTGCAGGAACGGGCCACCGCCTTGATGTTAGTTGAGAACGACAGGGTGTTGTCCAGGATCACGCCAAGGTTATTAGCGCTCTGGGAGGAGCATATATACATCTATATATCTACATTGTAAATAAAACTTTATTACATTTCTTGCAGTGGCGGCCACGATTTGGCGGCGGTGCTCCGCTGCTAAATGCGTAAGGGGGAAAACGCTGCACATAGGTTCATGAAATATGTCAATGCTATTAAATCCTTTCAGATTTCTACAAGGTCCTAGGGGTCTATTTGGAATTGGGGAGTCCTCCTCTTCTCCCATCTAACCACACCTGCTGGATTTGATTTGTACTTCCCAGAATGCCATAGTAGTAGCCCCAACCCTCCTAGCTCGAGGCACGAGCAGCATCACACTGGAGTAGTCGGCAGCAAGGGGTTATCCAAAAGCCTACCGATCATCTACGACCATGACAACCTACTCGACAGCGACCCCCTGAGGGAGAAGAAGGAAATAGGCTTCGCTCAGCATTATCTCAACAAGGTAAATAATGATGATGATGATTCATTTTATTTCTAAAGCGCATTTCTCGCACCCAAGGTGCTTAAAAGGCTACAAAGGCTTTGGGCTACATTTTCTGTCTGATGAACAGCCCTCTAATTGAGTGAAGTTGGCCCAAAAAATGAGTTGAATTGTACTGGGTGGCATTCATTGCGAAACTACATCGGAATAAGGCAGCTTCCGATTGCATGCAGTGCATCACCATGCAAAACATTGTGGCGCTATTCACAGTTATAGCCACCCTCTCGTCAACATAATTTATATTTCTGCCTAAATAGACATACCCAAACTTCATTATTTTCATGGGTTGGTCATAAACAATAACTGTTGTGTGGTTTTTAGAAAGGTCTGGAACTCCTTTCTGGTACATGTTGTTTTATAAATTGCTGAGCTGTAGTCACTTTGAGAACCCATACTCAAATATTATGAAAGAAATCAATATTTACCCCCCTATTCAACAAAAGTGAGGCAATAGGGCTTGAAGTGACTAACATGCTTTCTTAATATAATGGCAAATGTTGTAAAAAAGATTTTTATTTTTTTACAACAGTCAAATAAATATGACCATACTTAGTGACAGGACAATATTGCCACAATTTAATAAACTGACGACGGATACATTTCTCCCAAACGTTCACTGAGTGGCGCAGAGACGCCATTCAAATGTGTGCAGATTCATTACAACTTCGGCTTTTAAACAGTAATTTCGTCCTCCTGTGACCAAGAGAATGCGGTCTTGTTTCAATACTTTGAAATGAGTTACTACATGTATGCGAGCTCTAAATCCGGCTGAGAATATCAGTTACTTAGAGGAAGAGCAAATCAGTTCTTTGTCTGGATAGGCCCCAAAGATGTGATGTGTCACTCCCTATGCAAATGTGGGGTCTGAAATCCTGACACTTCAAGTCCGCTCCGCTGAGAGAGTGGCAGCACGGAGCAGACAGATGGGGGGGGTTCTGGCACTATAAGGAACGGGACCCTATGACATTCAGAGTGCTTTGTATACCAAAATGTCAGTTGGAACGGGTGCAGAAACGCCCCACATCTTCTATATAGGGAATTTAACCACCTAAGAGGATTTAAGAAATCCTTAATCCTACTGCAAATATAACTCTCTGCATATCCTACTATATAACTATCTTCTGCTCTATGACCAGGTGTGCCATGCCCTGCAGGAGGTGCCAGGGCGCGTGGAGGAGTTTCTGGAGGTACTCTATGAGTTTGAGCAGGACGGAGATGGGCACACCTCCGTGGAACTCTTCATGAGGCTTAAACCTGTTCTGAACGAGTGGCCGGAGCTTCTCCGAGACTTTGCTGCCTTCCTCCATCCCGAACAAGCCCAGGAGTGTGGACTGGTATGTGCTGGCTTGGCCTCCTATACACTTTGAAAATATACACTTTGAAACTCGTCCATTACCTGTGTTTGGCTGTGATTACATCAAAACTAACTCTTATTTGTGTGTGACAGACAGAGGTCAGGGTGTTAATATTCCTTCTCCTCCCCCTGCCGTAGCTGTCAGAGCAGCAGGCGTTTGAGCGTAGCCGGCACTTCCTGCGACAACTGGAGCTGAGCTTTGGGGAAAACTCCTCCCACTACCGCAAGATAGTGAGCGTCCTTCAAGGAGGCCCTACTCTCAGTCCTGCTGGAATTAAGGAGGTGTGCTAGGAAGTGCTACATTGATTTCACACTCATATGAGCACACTGTTCTAACTGTCATGGAAAACAGCAGTATAACATCATTATTATCAAATCTAGCCAAGCAGAAAGGAGGGAAATATCGTAGTTATTTTTCAGATTCGAGAGATGGTAGATAAGAACAATAAATGTCTCTCTTTGTCTTTCAGGTGAAGGCCCAGATAGCCAACCTTCTCCGAGGTCACACCCACCTGCAGGGTGAATTCTGGGTGTTTTTCAACGAGCTCCACTTACGGCCCTCGCTGCAGTGTCAGACTGAGAACAGAGGCCGTGGTGATGTGACCAACACAATCTCCACTTCCCAGAAGTCATCAGCGGCAAATAAACCTAAGAGATGCCAAGGCACTAAAACCCCAAATGCCACACAAGTGAAGGAGAAAGAGGGGGATCACTACACCCACCCGGAGTCCTCACTCTGTGCCAAAAACATCTCACTTACACCCAGTGGAGAGAAAGTCATCCTCTGGACCAGGTTAGAGCCACTGTCCTTCTGTTGTATGCTCATTTAAAGGGGCAATCTGCAGTTGCTACATCAACTTTTTTGACTTGTAAATGAATATGTACCCATTTGATTCTTAAAGACTATAACTTAGAAATGCCACATGAGTTCAACCGTCATCCATCCTAGAAACTTGTTTACGCCAATGTTTGTAAACAAAGTAAATGTAAACAAACACGGTATAGCCTCAAAACATCATTACAACTACTATGTTCTCATTGATTTTTAGTTCTTGCATCCATAGCTTTGTCAATGAATTTGAGCGGTTACATTTCTCCAGGCCCATCCTGTAGCTTTTTCCCAAAACAGTGGCATGGAAAACCCTTTATTGTTTTGACTTCTGCTTACCGCTTTAAGGAATGGGATGCAAAGTGTATTGTATCATTCTGGTATATTGCCAAATAGATATTTCACAATTTAAATTTGTTGTGTTCAATCTTGCTTTGTTTTTTGTTTGTAACAGGGAGGCGGACCGTGCCATCTTGACCGCCTGTCAGCAGAAGGGAGCAAATAAAATAACTTTTGAAGCCGTCTCCGCCCAACTTGGCAACAAGACAGCCAATGAGGTGAGAGAGAGAAGCGTAGCGTCTTTTTATAGAGCGGCTGCAACAGAGTAATAGTCTGATCTGTCATGGGTCCTTTTCCACGTAGTTATGGCACCACCTCCGTCTAGCTAACTCTTCAGTTTATTTTTATTTTTTTATTATTCCTTTACCGTAACTCTACTAAATGTGTTCCCTCTAGGTTTGTGCCCGTTTCCAGGATCTCATGCACCTTTTCCGCTCCTCCACCGAGCGGGGGTACTCCGACGAGGAGGTCAGTGACACAGAGCCAACCAGCAGCAGAGAGCCAGACCCGGACTGAGCAGGACCCAACACCAGTGGAACAATACCGTAATAACACTTAGTCAGCAGGATTGACAAACTGCAGTCTAAGCCACAGAAAAGGAGGAGAGTTTGACCAATCTCTAAAAACTTGGTTGGCACTTGACTGTGCTTCCTCTGACTCAACACTACTGAAGGTGCAGAAATATGGGTAAGTCTCCCGTTGATGGCGCAGATGCAGGGGCCATTAAGACATGGCCAGGACTCGTTTCTGTGCTAGTATGCATAGACGAAGTACAAGGGTTCCAAATGTGTTACTATGTTCAGGCCATGAGGTTCCTAGTGTTATGAGGTTCTAAAATGTGAAATCCAACTCCTCTTGAATGTATGAAGGAGAACAGCGCATAAGATGTGCAAGAGGTCTTAGAGCTGTATCCGGCTACAAGTAATATTGGAAGAGCTCCTGAGGGCCTTAGAAATCACAATTCAAAGAAACACATTGCACAGTAAGAATCAGTGTAGACTAGCACAATCATGTTGAAGTAAATTCTGCTGAAATGTAAAAAAAGGGATGAAAATGGACAATTTATTGCCAACTGTAGTGTTTTCATTATGACACGGATTGACTGATACTGGACAGTCAGATGCTTTGCTGGTTGCTAGTGTGACTGTTTGAATAAAGTGTACATAATTGTTTTACATAATGGACAACCAGACTTTTTTTGCATTCAGGGATCTTTTTATTGCTGTACTATGACACCAACCATTAAGTAGGCCTTATTATGAATGGTTCAAGAGCAGTGTTTTGACTATTTAAAAAAATAAATTAAAAGTTGTAGTTTCCAGAACAGACTGACAAATAACATTCATATACTATACAGTAGTTTTATTATCCGTATTGTTGGGTTCTGAGAATGAAATGTACTTATTCATGTCACTGAGGAAGAGAGGGTAATGTATAACGTTTACATTGTCAGGATCTGTTATTGTTAGCCATCAGGGATCCTATGAGAGGAGAAGAGACACACAGTCTGGTATCAATCACCATGAGAGCCTTGAATTGGGGAGTGAGCACTTTGGGGTAGAGGTCAGATGAAGTGAGGAAGAACCGTTATCACTAAGGTTCTGACTAGCAACAGCGATGCGTTGGCTACTCAGATGTGTAGGAGGAGACTCGACCTATGAGAAAGGGTTAAATATCAGTGCTTGTGTGAAATGTCGTTGTCTAATGCAGCTGTATTGATTCTCTGGGAATAATTAACTTGGTTTAAGCTTTCATAGTGTCTGAGTTTACTCTGAGAATTAGAACTTAACAATATCCAAAAGATTGTGAGGTCAGCAGTAACTTAAACTACTATATACACAATTGGTACAATGCAATACAGCAGATGGACTACAGTAGACATATTTTACTGTCACATCTCATATGTAATATACTACTCTGTATGCACTGAATATATGCTGATTGACTCTCTAGTCAAACTGGCAAAGTGTCAGCTTTAAGCCCATGTAAACTCCAAACGCGGGATGGAGGGGCTCGGTAAACGTGGTGTGGAATGTGTGCAGGTGGGTCGCTGCGTCACTGGCGACAATGTAGAAGGCTAGAGTGCCAGCCGGCCAGTCCAGACACACCCCAAATCCTTTTGAGGGAGGAAGTGGAGTGGCTATTTTAATGATCCTCCCATTGTGACAGAAGTGATTGCCTTCACGATGACAGACCAAGCTAACGGACTTGTTATTCATCCCGATCATGCTTTCCGAGCCCTCGCCTTTCCTGTTGATTCTTTTTATATGTGGCTCCGATGTCAACGTTCGTCCTGCTCCACTCTATTTCCCAGTAACAGCGTGAAGTCAGAAACTCTTTGCCCAGAACTTGGCGACAGTGCTGAAGTATTTATGGGTGATCAAGAGGTTGCTGGTTCTCTACGTTTCGCGTCACCTCTGTTCCCCTTTGAGCTTGACAGGTGTGGTGCACTGTTTGGGTCCAGACTGAGCAGACAGGCATTTACAGACAAGTTTGAGCGCAATAAGAAAAATGGCTAGTGTCAGGCTTTGTGTTTGGGTAAACTGAACACAACTGAGCCAGTTTGATTACTTTATACAAGAGTGTACAAATTATCTCACGTTAATGTGTAAAATGTTTTTTTGACTACTTGTAGCCCACATTTTATTGTAATTCCTATCTAGCACAGACTTACATTTTCTCATCCCTGCTTTGGCCCTGCATTCCCCACCATGTTCCACTCTGGAGAAAATCGAAGGCCTGGTCAGTGATTTAGATTCAGTCAATATAATTGGTTACAGAAGCTCAGAAACCCCGAGATGGTAAAAATATTTTCTTCAGTATCAAGGTTTTGCTTGTTCTTTTCAGTTTACCTGAGTTTCTTCAGCATACTGTGTGGATCTTCTAGTACAGCAGAGAGCTGCTTCACTCTAGAGTCGCCTGGGTGATTGTAACTCTGGTCCAGCTCTTTCAGGTGTGAAGGGTTTGATCTCAGAGCCGAAACCAGATAAATACAGTCTTCCTCTGTGGTTCTACAGCCAGACAACCTGCAATCAATTAATTTTATTTTGTAAATCCAGGGAGTTTTTAAATGCACAATTTGCGGGTTAGGGGACTTCTGGGTGAGGGGAGAGTTTGGCCGGCCGGGATGTCCGTGTCCCTTTGCGCTCTAGCGACTGTGGCGGGCCGGGCGCATGCACAGTGCAGCTTGGCAGGGTCGTGTTTCGGAGGGCGCGTGGCTATCGACCCGTATGGGAGTTGCAGCAATGGCACAAGACTAACTACCAATTGGCTATCACAAAATTGGGGTACATTTTTAAAAATAATAATGCAGTACAGTTTCACCCTGTCATTTTGCGTAATCAGTATCTATCATTACTAAAATGCTACACCGCAAAGCTGCTTTTACCCCATACAATGTATGTCTCTGAGCACAGCAGAGAGAAGTGCAACTCTTGAGTTTTGCAGGTTATTGCCTCGTAGTTCCAATTCTTTCAGCTTTGAGTTGGATGAACACAAAACTGTGGCCAAATCTGAACAGAATACACCTGTCATATTACACTCCGTCAGACTAAGAGAAAGAGACGAGGTAGAATATACAGGTTATATCAAACCTGCACAGGCCCAGAAATGCTATAAAGTGAGGCATTGCACACTGAGGCAACAATTACTTGTTATAAAATTGACACTACAAAAATGTTTCTAAATTGATTTTTTTTTTTTTTCTTCATTGAACATTTTGCCTTGTCTGTATGGTACACACAACAATACTCACTGCAGTATCTCTATATGACAGAGTGGACTCGTCAGTCCAGCACAGAGCAGTTTCACTCCACAGTCCCCAAGGTTGTTGTAGCTGATGTCCAGCTCTCTCAGGCATGCGTTTTGAGGCATGAATGCTGATACCAGATTTTCACAACATCCATATAAAAGATAACAGTCAGCCAATCTGAAGTAATTAGTTTATTTAGTATAATGGTACCCTTGCATAACTGTTAGTGAGGTGTTTCATATTTATTCAAAACATGTATTGGTACTGCTAGTTCACCCATACTATTGATAAACTCCACAAATGGCAATATCACTACTGGAATTGTTGAATAAACTGTAACAGCACTTACCCTAGGTTGGCTAGTTTCCAATGTGGACTTATCAGGCCATTTCCCAACAATTGAATCTGTCACCCACGTCGTTGTAGCTGAGGTCCAGCTCAATCAGATGGTGACTGGAGAGCTGAGGCCAGAGTTTCTAGGGATTCATGTGTCAGATTACAGCCAGACGATCTATTAGGAAGAGGGAGGGATGTTAGTGATACTGAGGATCATTTATTTACATGTTTCAAAGCAAACAAAATACATCACTTTCACCGCTAACAGAAATGTGGGCACAAAATCTGAAAATATGAAGTCAGGATGATGATAAGCAAACATCTCCACTCACGCTAGTTTCTGTAGGCTACATTGTTGGCCCAGACGTCCATTGAGGACCCACGCTCCAGATTCCTCCAAATCATTGAAGTTGAAGTCTAGTTCCCAAAGTGGAAAGCTCTGTCGAGCAGCACACGACTTCTTCATCACTGACCTCCCAACGTTATTGTCGCTGAGGCTCAGCTTTGTTAGCCGTGGATCTGCCAACGGGAGAGCTGAGGCCAGAGTCTCACAAGATTCTCTGGATATATTACAGCCAGCAAGCCTGTTTGGAAGAATAAAGCAATAATTATTCCCAAAATTGATTTAGCTTTTCATGTTCTGTTTTATACCCCACTGAAAATGACTGGTACATATTCAGTCAATCTGGTCCAGACATCGCCACTTACCTTAGTGTTTGCAGTGAGGGCGAACCAGTCCATCACAGATCAGCTGTATTCCTGAATCACCCACATTGTAGCTCAAATCCACCTCAAGTTTGAGTGCCCAGACATTAAAGCAAAGGCCACAACTTCAAATTATTTATCTTTGAGCTTGCAGCCAGCAAGTCAAGGGGTTTATATATCAATATAAACTTTGTTACCAGATGTTAAAACTGTACTTGTCAATTTTCTACAGATTGCTAGAAAAAAAAACAATCACACCTTCCACATGGTTAGTCATGATGTCATGAATAGTGTACAATAGATTAAATATTTCATACCACCATAGTGTAGAGGCAGTAGCACCATGTTTAATACTACTGGTCTTTTTATTGGCAACAACTGTAAATGCTTATGGCTGGGAATTATTAATGACTCATGCCAATTTCTCCAGTTTGCAGTGTGGACTCCTCAGTCCAGCATCAAGACACAGAACACCTGGGTCTCCCATGTCATTGTAGCTGAGGTCCAGCTCTCGCAGGTCTGAGTCGGGTGACATTAAGATGACATTTGTCCGGACTAAACATATGGGTGATAGGAATTCATTAATGACTATGAATTTTGAATAGTTGAAGCACGATTTAAGGCAATACAATGTCTTCATCCCATGCAGCAGTACTCGCCTGGCACTCCTGATGTTCTTCAGGACAGGTATCAGCCGCTGTTGACCAGGCTGCTGAGGTGTTGTAACTCTTCAGGTCAAACGCATCCATCCTCTCCTCAGACATCAGCAGCACACAGGTTAGGGCTGAGCATTGGTGTGGCTCCAACTCCTTGTCTGAAAGAGTTCCCCATCTCAGGGAATCCTGGATCTCCTCCAATAGAGAGTTGTCACCCAGAACATTCCTCCTTGATCTTGTCTTTGATGTACTCGACTGTCTCATGATTGGCCTCCAGTGATTGGCCTCCAGTGAGAGGCTGAGACGGAAGCGGAGGAACAGGTCCAGGGCTTCAAAGATGACACTATGGTGTAGATCAGACATTGCATGTATTGTCAACACTAGTGTGCCTAATAGACTGCCGCAATAAACTCCTGGATGCACAAAGCAGAACACCTTCTCTGCACAACCAAGACTCTTCTTTAAAGATCTCTGTGCACACTTCAGAAAACACTGATTCCTCGCTGATGTCAATGCCACTCTCTCTCAGGTCCTTTTCATAGAATATCAAATTGCCCCTAACCAGCTGTTGAAAAGCCAACTTTCAGGATCATCTCTGTCTGACTGAGACAGTTCCTTTGGGTTTGTCTCTGTGGCTTTATTGTACTGTGGCAGTGTGTCATGTTTCTATAAACGGATGTCATTATTAACTTCTATTTCAAAGGGGCTGAGGAGTATTTCTGTCTGTATTATGGCCCTTTTGTGTGGAAAAAAGTATAGGCTGGCTAACCCGTGGGTGGGCCTGGCTACCAAGTGGGTGGGTTTATGCCCACACATGGCTCTGCCCCTGCCCAGTCATGTAAAGTCTGACTAACTCAGTAAAGTCGTTGAAATTGTTGCTTTTATTTTTTTGTGTGTGTGTGTGTGGCAACTATTTAAGCAACATTAAAGTTGTCATAACTGTTTCTCATAACACATTCATGACCTTGTTTTGTCTGAGCATGGTCCTTGTTTGAAGCGGATTGGTTCAGGCATTGAGCTGTCACTCATAGAAAGACGGCTTATTGTAGGTGATTCTGGTCTTATTTTCTTTGATCTGAACAGAACAACTATGAATTTACACAAATGTCACAGGGATAGCTTAAATGGTTACATGAAGTCATCAAATATGAAGTCTCATAATGGCAATTACCCATTGATGAGCATTGCTGACATCATTTTGTCTGTGCACATTTCTTTGCCTTTGAACCAAATTGGATCAACCATTGAACTGTCACTCTTCATAGACTGCCAGCTTGGTGTAGGTGACTGCTCTTTTCGTCTCTGCCCTGTGAACAAAACATAATGATGCACAAATGGAGTGGACTTCAGCTGACCATGAGCAATAATGTGTTTGTATAATATTTATGTGTGTGCGTCATTAAGTGGCAGTGTGTTGCGTTTCTATGTTATTAACTTCTATTTCAAGGGTTTTATAGGGTCTAAAGCGTTGAGCACTTTTGAATAGAAACTATTTCAGCGGCATTCTAAAGTTGGCATGAACCATTTTCATAACTTTCAAGACCTTCTTTCGTCTGTGTGCGACCTTTGTTTGAATCCGATTGGTTCTCGTCAGCCACTCTTCATAGACAACTTGGTGACTATGTATTTGGTTGCATCTTTCCATTCTAAATCAACTAATTTAGCAGCTTAATGACTTTGAATAATTTTTACTATTATAATAACATTTTGTCACCAGTAGGAGGAGTAAAACCAATGACACATTTTAGTTCATTCAGCATTTTCTTAAATGGAGGCCACAGATGCTTTAACAAATAATGTATCATTTTGTGCACAATGTAATTTATTTTCCTTTTTAGACACCACTTAATCTAGGGAATCATCAAATGTATGACATACTGTACTAAAGGGGTGTGATTAGCTAATAATAGTAGTAATTGCTAGGGAATCATCAAATGGACTTCTGCTAATGAGTGAGCTTCTGGTTGATTGATGAGCTGGGTGGGATTTCCTCCTAGGATGGAAATGTCACACCCATTGTTGTGAGGGGCTAGGATTTTAATATCACACCCAGGTGTGCCCAAGGGCACGTCAGCTCGGGGGATTGAACCAGCGACTTTTAGGGTTACTGGCCCAATGCACTTGACCGCTAGGCTACCTGCTGTCCCTGTATTGGTGGGGAGGGCTGTTGATGTGGTTCTGGACAATTCAACTGTAAAAATGCTTAGTTGCTTCAAACAAGTGTGTTTATGCGTTGATCAAAGGCTAATGAATGGGGTGTCTGGGGCTGTCAAATTTCTTAACCAGTGAGAATATAAAACTGATCTTAAGAATTTCAACCCGGTTGGTGTTTTTTTAAACACCCATTTTGTTTTTTTAGTAAATGTTCTGATTGCTGAAATCTGACTGAAATGTTGTCTTGGTGGGGAAGAAGGTAAACACAGTTTAATTTTTAATTACTCTTTAATTTTTGTGTCTGATTTTAAAATGTATGTCTTTATCCTGATGTGGATTTTTTTCCACATTTAAAAGATATGGGGGAACACTCAAATCAAATCAAATTTATTTATATAGCCCTTCGTACATCAGCTGATATCTCAAAGTGCTGTACAGAAACCCAGCCTAAAACCCCAAACAGCAAGCAATGCAGGTGTAGAAGCACTCAATCTTTTAAATACATCTCCTGAAGACCTTAATTAAATCTGTGAGCAGTGGTGTAAAAATACTTCAAAGTACTACTTAAGTAGTTTTTTGGGGTATCTGTACTTTACGATTTATATTTATGAGAACTTCTACTTTTTCTACTTTTACTACATTCCTAAATAAAATGTACTTTTTACTCCATATGTTTTCCCTGACACCCAAAAGTACTTGTTACATTTTGAATGCTCAGCAGGACAGAAATAGTCTAATTGACACACTTATTAAGCAAACATCCCTGGTCATCCCTACTGCCTCTGATCTGGCGGACTCACTAAACACATGGTTCGTTTGTAAATTATGGCGGTTAACCCTGTTTTATAGAAGAAACTTTAAATTATTCATACTTTTACTTTTGATACAGTGCCTTGCGAAAGTATTCGGCCCCCTTGAACTTTGCGACCTTTTGCCACATTTCAGGCTTCAAACATAAAGATATAAAACTGTATTTTTTTGTGAAGAATCAACAACAAGTGGGACACAATCATGAAGTGGAACGACATTTATTGGATATTTCAAACTTTTTAACAAATCAAAAACTGAAAAATTGGGCGTGCAAAATTATTCAGCCCCTTTACTTTCAGTGCAGCAAACTCTCTCCAGAAGTTCAGTGAGGATCTCTGAATGATCCAATGTTGACCTAAATGACTAATGATGATAAATTACAATCCACCTGTGTGTAATCAAGTCTCAGTATAAATGCACCTGCACTGTGATAGTCTCAGAGGTCTGTTAAAAGCGCAGAGAGCATCATGAAGAACAAGGAACACACCAGGCAGGTCCGAGATACTGTTGTGAAGAAGTTTAAAGCCGGATTTGGATACAAAAACATTTCCCAAGCTTTAAACATCCCAAGGAGCACTGTGCAAGCGATAATATTGAAATGGAAGGAGTATCAGACCACTGCAAATCTACCAAGACCTGGCCGTCCCTCTAAACTTTCAGCTCATACAAGGAGAAGACTGATCAAAGATGCAGCCAAGAGGCCCATGATCACTCTGGATGAACTGCAGAGATCTACAGCTGAGGTGGGACACTCTGTCCATAGGACAACAATCAGTCGTATATTGCACAAATCTGGCCTTTATGGAAGAGTGGCAAGAAGAAAGCCATTTCTTAAAGATATCCATTAAAAGTGTTGTTTAAAGTTTGCCACAAGCCACCTGGGAGACACACCAAACATGTGGAAGAAGGTGCTCTCGTCAGATGAAACCAAAATTGAACTTTTTGTCAACAATGCAAAACGTTATGTTTGGCGTAAAAGCAACACAGCTCATCACCCTGAACACACCATCTCCACTGTCAAACATGGTGGTGGCAGCATCATGGTTTGGGCCTGCTTTTCTTCAGCAGGGACAGGGAAGATGGTTAAAATTGATGGGAAGATGGATGGAGCCAAATACAGGACCATTCTGGAAGAAAACCTGATGGAGTCTGCAAAAGATCTGAGACTGGGATGGAGATTTGTCTTCCAACAAGACAATGATCCAAAATATAAAGCAAAATCTACAATGGAATGGTTGAAAAATAAACATATCCAGGTGTTAGAATGGCCAAGTCAATGTCCAGACCTGAATCCAATTGAGAATCTGTGGAAAGAACTGAAAACTGCTGTTCACAAATGCTCTCCATCCAACCTCACTGAGCTCGAGCTGTTTTGCAAGGAGGAATGGGAAAACATTTCAGTCTCTCGATGTGCAAAACTGATAGAGACATACCCCAAGCGACTTACATCTGTAATCGCAGCAAAAGGTGGCGCTACAAAGTATTAACTTAAGGGGGCTGAATAATTTTGCACGCCCAATTTATTTGTTTTTGATTTGTTAAAAAAGTTTGAAATATCCAATAAATGTCGTTCCACTTTATGATTGTGTCCCACTTGTTGTTGATTCTTCACAAAAAAATAGTTTTATATCTTTATGTTTGAAGCCTGAAATGTGGCAAAAGGTCGCAAAGTTCAAGGGGGCCGAATACTTTCGCAAGGCACTGTATATTTTAGCAATTACATTTACTTTTGATGCTTAAGTATATTTAAATCCAAATACTTTTTGACTTTTATTTTACTGTGTTACTTTTACTTGAGTCATTTTCTATTAAGGCATCTTTACTTTTACTCAAGTATAACAATTGGGTACTACCACTACCTTGTGACATTTTCACTAATTCATCAAGGGTATAATTTGTGATTTTCATCATGATTTTGTCTTTATAGACTTGTTATCAATAGCTGAGAACCATGGACGAGTGGTGCCAAAAACTTTTAGACTGGTTCATCCTCTGGAGCAATTTCCAAATGTCTGAAGGTACCACAAGGTTCATCTGTACAAACAATAGTACGTAAGTATAAACACCATGGGACCACGCAGCTGTCATACCGCTCAGGAAGAAGACTCGTTCTGTCTCCTAGAGATGAACGTACTTTGGTACGAGAAGTGCAAATCAATCCCAGAACAACAGCAAAGGACCTTGTGAAGATGCTGGAGGAAACAGGTACAAAAGTGTCTATACCCACAGTAAAACTAGTGCTATATTGGCATAACCTGAAAGTCCTCTCAGCAAGGAAGCAGCCACTGCTCCAAAACCTCCATTTAAAAAGCCAGACTATGGTTTGCAACTGCACATGGGGACAAATATCGTACCTTTTGAAGAAAAGTCCTCTGGTCTGATGAAATAAAAATAGAACTGTTTGGCCATAATGACCATTGTTATGTTTGGAGGAAGAAGGGTGGGCTTGCAAGCCAAAGAACAACATCCCAACCGTGAAGCACGGGGGTGGCAGCATCATGTTGTGGGGCTGCTTTGCTGCAGAAGGGACTGGTGCACTTCACAAAATAGATGGCATCATAAGGATGGAAAATTATGTTGCTTCAATATATCCACATCTCAAGACATCAGTCAGGAAGTTAAAGCTTGATCGCAAATGGGTCTTCCATATGGACAATGACCCCAAGCATACTTCCAAAGTTGTGGCAAAATGGCTTAAAGATAACAAAGTCAAGGTATTGGAGTGGCCGTCACAAAGCCCTGACCTCAATCCCATAGAAAATTTGTGGGCAGAACTGAAAAAGCGTGTGCGAGCAAGGAGGCCTACAAAAGCATGTGCGAGCAAGGAGCAAGGAGGCCTATAAACATGACTCAGTTACACCAGCTCTGTCAGGAGGAATGGGCCAAAATTCACCCAACTTATTGTGGGAAGCTTGTGGAAGGCTACCCAAAACGTTTGACCCAAGTTAAACAATTTTAAAGGCAATGCTAACAAATACTAATTGAGTGTCTAAACTTCAGGAATTGTGAAACTGAGTTTAAATGTATTTGGCTCAGGTGCATGTAAACTTCCGACTTCAACTGTATATGCACTTTTCTGAAAGATTTTGCTGATGTGATTTATATTTGTGTGACTTAGTACTTAAGGTTTTCCATATCCTGGGAAGAATTTTGACCCACCCTTGGTTTTTAATGGATATAACATGACAATACATTGGGTATTTTAGTAGCCCAATTACACTTTTGTACTCTAAGAATATGTTTTTACAGGGGAGTGAAATATTGTTTATGTTAAACTGATGAGAAAAATTACCTCTGGTAAAACGGGGAGACACTGTTACTATACCTATCCAGGAGGCTCGTTCGACAACTACTGTAGCTTTTAAAAGATGTTAATGTACATTTTAGTTGTCAGGACTGTACCACTACACTAATACCACAATGTAACATACTACTATCCAAGATGGTAACCCTTTACACTCGTACCCGTATATGTGTTGAAAATGGCAGATTTGGGCTCTTGTGGCAGCAGGGTAGCCTAGTGGTTAGAGTGTTGGACTAGTAACCGGAAGGTTGCAAGTTCAAACCCCCGAGCTGACAAGGTACAAATCTGTCGTTCTGCCCCTGAACAGGCAGTTAACCCGCTGTTCCTAGACCGTCATTGAAAATACCATTTTAACGTTTTGAAAAAAATGGCCTTTTTGATGATCTGTATTGAGTTTGGTACTAAGAGTTGTGAAATTTTACCACATACTTGTGAAAATAGTACCAAAGCGATTAAAAAAAACTAAATACTATTTCCTGATATTTCTTACTATATCTCTGAGATATAGGACAGATACTTAAGAAAATACTAACCAATCACATAAACCCCCACCATGTCACCATAGGCCCCAATACATTAACCCCTGATCACCCCACCAAAACCTTTGACAACATGTCTGCACACAGAAATTAGGACCTCTCCTCACATCCACGATTCTGTAATCAGAACAATGGGTCTGATGTGCACTTCACATGTTTTTTCATAATTTATAGTGAAATAATTATTTGTTTGACATTTGAACGTGATATTTCCATGGCCATGTCATATACCATCTGTTTTGAGATCGGTATCCCTCCTCAAAAGTCACAAGTGTAGCATTGATCTGGGATTATACCCCAGACACCTCTCTGAAGAAAGCAAACGCCTTGATGATTAGCTACTGTCCTGTATGGTAGGCTAGGGATGTACTATGATTGACGTCGAAGTGGACCAATGTACTACTTACATGGCATCAATGTATGTCCTCCTCGACCAATGACAAGGTCATTTCCCGGCATATTCTGTTTATATCCCACCTCTCAATTGTCTACTCTGTCTACTCTATCGCGTTTTTCCGGAGAGGAGCCGGCAGGTGACAGTGAGGGTCTTCTTTACAGCATAGGTGCCATTTTATGTTTCTGTATTTAATTTGAAGATTTTGTTAACTTGAAGTATTTTGAAATATGGCTTCCTTTTTGTCGGTCATCCCTCCTTTCTTGTTATCGGTTCTCATATTTTCTGGAGCGGTAGTCGCACGGGGTGATGTGCTCGAGTTAGGGGACGCAGATTTCGATTACCTGGCAGCGGAGCACGAGACCATGCTAGTGAAATTCTACGCTCCATGGTGAGAGAAAATACAAATGAAACATTATTTATGTCAATCCATTGTAATTTCTACACGTGTAATGTAATTTTAGGCAAATATCTAATGATAGTGATTTATCGGCTAGGCAACTGTCCAAGATATGTTACGTTAGTCAGCCATCAGCTAATGTTAGCTAGCTACAGTAGTTATATTTTCAGAATCGGCCATCATCTGCCAAACTGTTGGCAACTAGCTTGCAGTTGGCCATATTTGCAAACAGTATTTGAGCAGTGGCCGTGGGTGAAATCACTGGGAAGTCGAGCCCCCCCCCAAAAAAAAAAAATTTTTTTACAACCTGTTGTGACAATTGCGTTTGTTTGCTCCATAAACCTGGTGGGTTCCGAGACAAGACACAGTGGCAAAATAAATTCAACCACACCTTTTTGTTTTATCACAAAACCGGATAGCAACCTCTGTCCAGTGAAGTCTACAAAGCATATTGCATGTAGAGTATCATACAGTCATATGACCTACAGCATTGTCGAGCAAGTTAATGTTTCCGACATTTTCGGACAACCAAACAACTAACGTTATTGATTTAGAACCACACAGTTACCGCAAAGAAAACAGGAGCTGCCCCCACTATTAGAGCGCCGTTTCAACTTCAACATATCATCTCTGCTTAGTCTAATACAGTGACATCTAAAATATACCAAAAACGATTTAGTCTCTATTCAACATTAGCTAAATATGATGTGGCTGTCTATGGTTCTGATTTCTGTGTGCGTTCGATTTGTAGAGATCTGCTAATGCAATCCTCATTTTTCATGTTGGCTAAACGTGATCACTTTGTCATACAGTACACACTTATTTTTTTTGTTTTCCTACTAGGCTACCTGTCTAAAATGCTTGCTCGCTAGCCTAACTTCCATTCATGGGCAACGTTAGCTAGCCTAGTTAACATGAACCTTATACATTTAGCTATATTGAACTTTCGTCCTCTCATTCCAGGGGAACAACAATGTATGACTTCTTGGTTGGATCAGAATCACCATTTATAAGCATTGGCCAGTACAGAATTAAGTAAAACCACAAGTCCAAATCCCTATCTCCATCCATGGCTAATTTAGAAAAATTGCCAATTTTAAGTTGAGCTCGCTCAGTTTAGCTCAATGCTGATTGGCAAATTTGTCCTCTTTTTTTTGTCAAGGGAGGCCAGGCTTTATGGCTTCTGTTGGGGTTTGTTTCCTTGTTCCTTGTCAATCATTGGCTCATTGGTGAAATTAGCATTATGACTATCTTTAATGAAATCATTCAAAACCTTTAATGCAATTGCAGACCAGAAGTTGACAACAGGAACATAACGCATGTTTCCAAGTAAGTTCTGCATCAAAGAAAAGGTCCCATGTTATTTTATTAAACCCGAAGTCCAGCCCTAGTGATGTCACTGCCTACGTCATTATCTTTTACTCATGAAACCAAAACCATGCCTACTCAACACTAAAACTCTTAGTTACATAAATATGTAAAAGCTTAGCAGTAAATGTTCAAGTTGATTTATAGTGGAATGTCTGACTAATCTCTTATCTTTTACACTCCCCTGCAGAGTTCTGTCTTCAGTCACACATTTCTCAGAGGGGTCTCTTTTATAAAAGGCAAAGACCAGAAAACAACTATGGAACAATACTGAACCTCTATAATGAATATCTTATAACCCCCAACCCCCCTTCTATTAATACAACATAAGCATAATCAATTATTATAATACATCAAACATTTGGTACAACCCCTATCATGACCCCTAGGTGAACCTCTAACACTTCCCTTGCCTTTAATGGTACAGGCGGCAACAATGTCATACTTGTTTGGACCAGACATAATCAGATGGGCTACACATAGGACAGAGTGGTGCTGTTTCAATCGCTCGGATGCTTTCTCCTGTGCGATACATTCAGCCTCTGGCAAATTTAAGGAAAATTATAAAACACAGAGAGACGAAAGATAAATTATTTTTCTTTTTTTTTCCTTTTTTTTTGTATGTTTTTTTGGGGCTTCCCTTGGCACCCATGAATACACGTCACTGTATTTGAGGCTGAGCTATTGATATTATTCTTCAAAATTGGCTTACCTTGGTGAGGAAGTTTTCTTTTAAACCCCAATTTGCTTATGCCTTTTACAGGTATAACACATTTCTACCCACACAACTATGTTATCAATTGCATTGCCTGTTTCTTGATTCTGATTCTGTTCCTTGTGTTATATCTACTTTAATCTGCTGTATGTTTATTTGCTCTTCAGGTGTGGACATTGTAAGAAACTAGCCCCAGATTTTGAGACCGCAGCCACTCGACTGAAGGGGACAGTTCCACTTGCTAAGGTACTTATGAATGCATAATAATGCATAACAAAATGACCAGGTGTTTGAACTCTTGCCGTCATCCAGGGTTACACAATGTTAATTGGTAGTTGCATGCCCTGCATGGCCCACTCACTGCACCGGTTTAGTGTAAACTTTGTTTACAGAATGACAGCACAAACCATCATTCTGTTACCAAATTTGCATCTGACCTGTTCGTTAAGTGGCGCAGTAGTCTAAGGCACTGCATTGTAGTGCTAGCTGTGCCACTGGAGATTCTGGGTTCGAGCCCAGGCTCTGTCGCAGCCGGCCGCAACTGAGAGGCCCATGGGGCGGCGCTCAATTGGCCCAGCGTCGTCCGGGTTAGGGAGGGTTTTGCCGGCAGGGATATCCTTGTCTCATCGCGACTCCTCCTGTGGTGGGCCGGATGCAGTACGCGCTGAAACGGTTGCCAGGTGTACGGTGTCAAGAAGCAGTGCGGCTTGGTTGGGTTGTGTTTAGTTTCGGAGGACGCATGGCTCTCGACCTTCGCCTCTCCTGAGACTGTACAGGAGTTGCAGATGAGGCAAGACTGTAACTACTACCAATTGGATACCACGAAATTGGGGAGATAAAAGGGGTGAAAAATACCACACAAAAAAGTGTTTCTGTAAAATTCTCTGTGGAAGTTAAGTGTACCTTGTGCATAGATTTGTATGGTTTATTTAACTTCGCAAATAATTGTTTTTGTTTGGCATGCATTTTAAAGTACAAAATCTGAGTCTCAGCATCACTCTAACTGTGGAATTGCCCATAACCCATGGGATATGGGTCACGTTGTATAAATGATTGGAAACAGGCACAGGAATACGTAAATGGGGGTTTTAATTAGAGGTCGACCGATTATGATTTTCAACGCCGATACCGATTTATTGGAGGACCAAAAAAGACGATGCCGATCAATCGGCCAATTTATTTAAAAAAAAATAACTTAAAAAAAATGTTTAATTCCTTTTTTTTAAACCGTTTATTTATTTGTAATAATGACAATTAAACAATACTGAATGAACACTTATTTTAACTTAATATAATACATCAATAGAATCAATTTAGCCTCAAGTAAATAATGAAACGTGTTCAATTTGGTTTAAATAATGCAAAAACAAAGTGTTGGAGAAGAAAGTAAAAGTGCAATATGTGCTATGTAAGAAAGCTAACGTTTCAGTTCCTTGCTCAGAACATGAGAACATATGAAAGCTGGTGGTTCCTTTGAACATGAGTCTTCAATATTTCCAGGTAAGAAGTTTTAGGTTGTAAGAATTATAGGACTATTTCCCTCTATACCATTTCTTAAATGGAAGAAGTTTGGAACCACTAAGACAGGGATGTAACTCCCAAAAAAGAGCGAGGTTAAACCTCTGATAAATACACGGGACGAGACCCGTAATGACCATACACGGAATAGCAGAGCCTGTGAGTTCAATAAGACTTTATTACAAAGTAATATAAACCGAGCTTGTTCATGAAGGAACTCCCTTTCCAGCCTTGGCACACACTTTTTTTATACAGGTTTCATTCTTACGCCACACACATCGTAACTCCTCTTTACGTTAATGTTTCATCCACCATTGTCTTTTTGCCTTGCACTAATTTGAGTTTGGTTTCATATTAGGGCATAGAAACAGAGCCATAGCAATGGTACAAAAATAAACAGACATGCCCACTCCCCAGACAGGTGCATGTCTAATGGGGCCTAATGACCTAGACACACATTTAGAGTACACTTATCCTGCTGACTACTACGAAATGTGTAATGGGCGCATATGTACTGGAAAATGTGTAATTGTACTCACAAGACCAACGGACATGGGAATAATAACTGACCAAGACTATGGTGAACGGGCACAATTTATACAATTACTAATCAGGGGAAATGGAGCCAGGTGTGCGTAATGAGACAGTTCAGTGACGCCTAGAGGCCGGTGACGTACAGTAGACCTCCGGAACCGGTGCATGGAATCAGCAACGGTATGGGGGGGATCCGTGACAATTTGAGGTGAAACGGCTAATGTACTTTGTTAGGGTTGGGTGATATAGCCTGAAAATCACAACACTTTTCTTTCAAACTTATGGGCAATTCATGATATACAGTGCCTTCGGAAAGTATTCAGACCTTGATTTTTTTTCTCCACATCTTTGTTCCATTACAGCCTTATTCTAAAATTCAATCGTTTTCCCCCTCATCAATCCACACACACTACCGCATAATGACAAAGCAAAAACAGTTTTTTTTTAGAAATAGCTAATTAGCTAATTTGTTTAAAAAAATGTAAACTGGAAATATCACATTTACATAAGTATTCAGACCCTTTACTCAGTACTTTGTTGAAGCACTTTTGGCAGCGATTACAGCATTGTCATCTTTGGTATGACGCTACAAACTTGGCACACCTGTATTTGGGGAGTTCTTACCATTCTTCTCTGCAGATCCTCTCAAGCTCTGTCAGGTGGATGGGAAGCATTGCTGCACAGCTATTTTCAGGTCCCTCCAGAGATGTCCGATAGGGTTCAAGTCTGGGCTCTGGTTGGGCCACTCCAAAGACATTCAAAGACTTGTCCTGAAGCCACTCCTGCATTGTCTTGGCTGTGTGCTTAGGATCATTGTCCTGTTGGAAGGTGAACCTTTGCCCCAGTCTGAGGTCCTGAGTGCTCTGGAGCAGGTTTTCATCAAGGATCTCTCTCTACTTTGCTCTGTTCATCTTTTCCTTGATCCTGACTAGTTCCCCAGTCCCTACCTCTGAAAAACATCCCTACAGCATGATGCTGCCACCACCATTCTTCACTGTAGGGATGGTGCCAGGTTTCCTCCAGGCGTGACGCTTGGCATTCAGGCAAAAGAGTTCCATCTTGGTTTCATCAGACCAGAGAATCTTGTTTCTTATGGTCTGAGCGTTTATGGGCCTTTTGGCAAATTCCAAGCAGGCTGTCATGTGTATTTTACTGAAAAATGCCCTTTTTTTGTTACAAGTTTAACTAGAACCATGCATAATGCACGTTCACTACTGATGGGTTTTGACTTGTTGGTTCTGCCTTCTGACTTATTCATGTCACTGAGGGAGAGAGGGCTATGTATAATGTTTACATTCTGTCAGGATATGTTATTGTTAGCCATAAGGGATCCTATGAGAGGAGAAGAGATAGTCTGGTACAGGTCAACATGACAGCCGTGAGTTGGGGGAGGAGTGAGGAATTTGGGCAGAGGTCAGGTTAGATGAAGAACATATCACTAATGTTCTAGATAGCAATTTGTAAGTCGCTCTGGATAAGAGCGTCTGCTAAATGACTTAAATGTAAAAAATGTAGCAACAGAACAACAATTGGCTGTTCAGATGTGTGAGGGGGCTCAGCATAGGAGAAAGGGTTCAATACCTGTGCTTGTGTGAATATGTTCTTTGTCTTATGCAGCTGTATGACCCCATGGGTGAATACACTTGGTTTAAGATTTACTAAGCCTCCATGAGTGTTTTACTCTTTATTTAGAACCTAACACTTTTAATGACAAACTTATTGTTGCAGGCATTTAGAAAATTCACACGGGTCTCATCAACAATCTCTCAAGCCCATGTGCTAGTGATTTAGCCAGCTAATCTTTATATTTCAAGTTTAGCCAACTTGGATCTTTTTGCAAGCTAACAAGGTTGAACACCCTTCTGTCCGTCTCCAACTGTTTGAACAGCATGTTAGCCTGTCCACTTTGTTCAGGTGCTGATCAAGTGGCCTACCTTATTTCTCAGATTGAGAACGAGGGGTCAATTCCTTATATAATTGTGTTTTATGCTATAAAACAAAGACGAGACGAGTCTTTGGCAAAAATGCTGCTAGAGGTACGTGGGTACCCCCATTGTCGCGCACAACAAACTGAGCATTCATTTTCCAGAATCGATGTTCATTGATACTCTCGTTTTAGTAATGTCTGTTCTGTGTGCAATTTGAGTATTTGAGACATAAAAAGGGTATCGTTAGAGAAGTTGACTTCTCCTCTATTACAGTAATGTCACAATGTGTTTTAGTGTCCATATGACCCATTCTGTTGGACCAAAACTCAAATGTAAATAGCGAGTTGAAACTGCTTGACATAGAGGAAGATGTGATCTCATCTTGGTTGGAGTGAGGGGCAGGGGGATGGGCTTGGTGTGTGTAAACCGTAGAGGAAGAGACGAAGCGATAGGTTTCACTCTGGATAAAATCTGTCCAAAATAAGGCCAATGCGTTTCCATGGGCTTATTTTGGACCTAAGCTTGTCGCCTGCCTTCCCGCCTTTGGGACAACTACTCCCATTGTTAGGGCGGAGACGTGCATCTTGTCATTATATACTGATCTCTGGTGTAAATGGGAAGGTTCACACAGTACAGAGGGGCGAATGAGACGAGACCAAAAATACAACATGAGAACAAACAGACATAAAATCTTTAACAAAATACAGGCATTTGGAATATCGTGCAAAAACATAAATTAGAATGAATCGATATATTGCTCAGCCCTACTTTATATTGCCTCATCTCCATTTCATTATCTTTCTCCCTACTTTTCTCACAAATGTAGCTTTCTATCATATGTTTCTATCCCTTTCTCTCTCCTCTTGCATTCCCTCTTTCTCTCTCTACCTCCCTCCTTCCCTATCATCTCAATCTCTCACCCCTCAGGTGGACTGCACAGCGAGCCCAGACACATGTGGGCGTTTTGGGGTCACAGGGTACCCCACGCTCAAGATCTTCAGAAACGGAGAAGATGCCTCGTCCTATGATGGGCCACGCTCCGCAGGTGTGTGGTTTGAATGTTGTTAGAGTACACTAATCATGTTAGGCCTACTAATGAATTTGTCTGCATACACACAGATGGCATTGTCCACTTCATGAAGAAGCAGGCTGGACCCAACTCTGTTACCCTGCGCAAGGAAGCAGATCTCGAGGCCTTTGTCAACCACTTTGACGCCAGTGTAGTGGGTAAGTCGCCCTCTAGAAGAGGATAGTTACCTGGATTTAACTGGTCAAATAATATCTGAATTTCTTTCCCCAAACTTATGAGCATGTCACGATATAAATCTCCATTAGAAAAAAATCTCCATATAAATCTGATCAAGTGTTATTTGTCACATGCGCCGAATACAACAGATGTAGTAGACCTTACAGTAATGCTTACATACAAGCCCTTAACCAACAATGCAATAAGCTTTGTTGTACACTTTTTTAAAGATAAAATACACTTCATTTCAAACACTCTGCAATAATGTAATGAATTCAGGGCCTATGAAATTAGTCTAAACACACCCTTCTCCAATTTTTTGAACAGTATGCTAGCCTGTCCACTTTTTTAAGATGTTGAAATCAAGTGGCCTACCCAATTCTTATATAATTGTTTTTATGCTTATTGCACAATTATAAAACACAGACTAGACAGCTAGTATAACAATCTTTGGCAAAAATGCTGCCGCAATATTTGAGCATTCATTTTCCAGAATCAATGTTTCTTGTTACGCCTGTTTTTAGTAATGTCTGCTTTGTGCGCAATTTGAGTAGTTGAGACATTAAAAAGGGTATCGTTCGACAGGTAACTTCTCTATTACAATAAAATAATGTCTCAATATGTTTCTCCATATGACCCATTCTGTTGGACCAAACCTCAAATGCAAATAGCGAGTTGAACCCGCTTTTCAGAAAGGAAGAAGTGATCTCTCAACTGTGTGTGTGTGTGTGTGTGTGTGTGTGTGTGTGTGTGTGTGTGTGTGTGTGTGTGTGTGTGTGTGTGTGTGTGTGTGTGTGTGTGTGTGTGTGTGTGTGTGTGTGTGTGTGTGTGTGTGTGTGTGTGTGTGTGTGTGTGTGTGTGTGTGTGTAAGTAAACAGAGAGGAAGAGATGTAGCGAGAACCTCTCGCTAAAATCTGTCCAAAATAAGCCCAAAGCATTTCTCTGTTTTCTTTTGTCCCGAAGCTTGTCTCCTGCCTTCCCGCCTTTGGAACGACAAGCATCTCGTCATTATATTCAGAGCTCTGGTGTAAATGGGAAGGTGCACGAGACCAAAAAGACATGAGAACAAGCGGACATAAACTCATAAAAATACAAAAAATATTATTGCGATAGAGGCATTTGGAATATTGCACAAAACATCAATTCAAATGAATCAAATTAATTCAATATATAGCCCAGATCTAATATGCATATTCGTCTCCATTTCAGCACCAACTGGTAGATTTAAAAATACTCTGATCTTGTAGATAAAAAATACATTTAAAAAACTTTATTTAACAAGGCAAGTCAGATAAGAACAAATTCTTATTTATAATGACGGCCTACTCCGGCCAAACCTGGATGACGCTGGGCCAATGATGGGTCTTCCAAACACGGCCTGGTGCGATACAGCCTGGATCGGGGTTTTACAAAAAAATTGTCCCAAGACCCCATTTTGATATCAGAAAATTCTCTCTACCCAAACGTGTGAAATGATGTAATGAACAGATTTTTACTTTATTTGGGGCGATGGCAGTCAATTGCAAATTAGTCTGACATAATGTCTCTTATCTCAACACCACTAATGAGATGGGTGTACTTGATGCATGTGGCGTCGGAGCTTGTCAAAGTCAGGGTTCATGGTCGACAGTGCGCACCTCATCTCTGCTGTCACATCCAACTTGGATCGATATTTGGTTTTAAATGCAGACGAGAACACAGAATCCAGCATCACACAGATATGAGCTGGCAAAGGGTAGCCTACAATGAGTTTTATGGTGCTTTCAAAACAACTGAGAACTCTGAAAAAAATATGAGGTCCACTTGGAAATTGGAGCTCTAGAAAGAGGCCTGAGTTCTCGAGTTGGATGACCGTTGAAAACTATTTTTCCCAGTCGGAGCTCTTTTCTTTCCGGAGTTCCCAGTTGTCTTGAACGCACTGAAGTCAGAAGACATTGATTTCAGAGTTCCAAGTTCCCAGTTGATTTTAATGCGGCATTAATGCTCAGAGGGAGACGGCAGGGTATTCCCTTTGAATCAGGAACCAAAACCCCTCTAGTGACCCGTGTATCCATTTGGTCACATGAAAAGCTTGATCAGCTGTTCGATTTCATTTACTGACATGTCAACTGAGCCAGGAACACAGTCAAACATTTACATTTAAGTCATTTAGAAGACGCTCTTATCCAGAGCGACTTACAACGGATTGTGTGGGACATTCGTGTGAGACACTTCCTGATGCTGTCCTGTTATTTTCTTCAGAAAATCAACCAAGTTCATTCTGAATGACAACAGTTCCTCTCTCAATGTGAAACATCTTTCCAAAACTCCCCCCTCGATAACCACCAAGCCTCGGTGTGTGTGATCGAACATTGTCATGCTCTGATCCCATATCTCCACATAGTTTTGCGAACAGGCGTGCGCACAGTGGATGTGTTTTGATGTAGTTTACATTTGAAGTTACCTGCGGGGTATACCGTATCGAGTTCTGTGCTAAGCTCTTTTGCCGCCAGTTGCTTTCAGTGTATCATAAAATGCCTCCATATGACAGACACATTCATAACTAGAGGGCAGAGGCCTGCCTGCCATCCTGTGATAGATGGAGCCCCATCTCTGCAAAAGCTCACCATCTGAATCTCATATGGAATCTGTTTTTTTGTCAATATAGCCAGGCAGCACACTGAACATCGCCTATGTTTTATGCTCGGGAATCGTGAGACAACAATATATCCTCGCGAATAGCATCCCCCGACTTGTATAGCGAACCAAAGTCCATGAATGGGCATCTTGGCCCTCACAGTTAACGGCCGTTTGGAGAGCACATTGTTTACACCATATCAATTGCTGCCAGTAATATCAAAGTCTCTGCAAGTGTGTGGTTTCATAGCGTAGCCATTTATTGTGAGAATGATTTCAAGTTCAACCTGTTCCAATGATCTAAGGTTGCTCACGTTGAATTTTATCTTTTAGATTTGAATAATTGTCATTTAGAATGTATTTTTAAATTATTTATAGAACAATAGTCCTATAAATCTACCCTTACTAATGGAACTGTATGACAACGGTCCAGTTCGTTGTGAACTGTGCTCCTGGTTTAACCTGCTGTGATTTAAATATGCTACATGTCCCAAATTATTGCTCAACATGAGCCTAATATGATCCCTTAATGCTAGCGACCCTCAGGAACAACTACACAGGCGTGAAAGAAAGGTAAACGGTAAGAAAGAGAAACGGAATGAGATGATGCGAAATGTCAGCTACAAACACGAAAGTGGCAGTTCTAAATGTATGTGTTTAATACTGATGGTGGCTGCTGACAGTGGCTAATATTAAACATGATACAAATTGTCAAATGAAACCAGTCATATGCTTCCGTATGACTGGTTTCATATTCGTCTCTAGGGATCATAAGGAAAAATAATCTAAAACATGTGTATTTACAATCTTCTCCAAATGGATTACTCATTTACCTAGCTCTTATCTGTAGCTCTTATCCATTTGGAAATTACAGTGCATGGAGAATGCTGTTATTTCTATCGGGGGAAAATGAAAGTAGAACCGGTAAATTCGCTCAACCTTATTCATGGTTTCCTCGCGTGTAACGGTGGTGGAATTATGAGGGAATAAAGTCCAGGTCAGAATACGGTGTATCTGTACTTAGATCTCCACCCGAACAAATAGCAGGTGAATAGCATGCTATTCTCATGCTTACATTCAAGTTCAGAATACGCATAGAGAGAGAAGTGCATAAAAAGGGAATTCCATTCCATTTACCTCGTTTAACCCTGGTTAGAATTGGCTGCCATGTATATAATAGTGTGGATAATAATCTACCTCATAGTGTGGAAATGTGTTTATAAAACAAAGGAAAATCACGTGTTTTACTGCACCTTTTTCTCCCATGGCTGCAACTCCCCAATGGGCTCGGGAGGCGCAGGTCGAGTAATGTCCACTGCCTGCCACAAGTAGTCGCTAGAGCGCAATGAGCCAAGTAAAAACCCCCCGTGGCCAAACCCTTCCCTAACCCGAACGAAGCTGGGCCAATTGTGCGCCGCGCTATGGGACTCCAGGGTTGTGATACAGCCCTGGATCGAACCAGGGTATGTAGTGACGCCTCTAGCACTGCGATGCAGTGCCTTAGACCGCTGCGCCACTCAGGAGCCCCCTGCGCTGTCCCTTTAAATGGCTCCCTGAATCTGTACTTTTCACATTGGTTATAAATGATTTCATGTCCACTGCTCTGAAAAGCTTGTTAGAGGTGAATACAACATGGTGGAAGCCAACACACTCGATGTGTTGGAGAGGGCTAATGTACTTTCTCTCCATACTTCTCTCTTCCCTCAGGATTTTTTTTCTGGGCCTGACAGTGGTCAGCTGGTAGAGTTTCTGAAGGCGGCCAGCGTCATGAGGGAGCACTTCCGCTTCGCCCACACCATCGACATGACCCTGGGCCTCAAACACGGGGTGGACACTGAGTGAGAGCAAGGGAGAGGGAGGATAGGGTAGAGGGAGGGAGGGAGGGATGGGGAGAGAATGGGAAGAAGTGAGCGTGATCAAGATAACCCTGTAGAGTTCAAACAGGTTTCTTAGTGCTGGGCTAGAGCAAAATTGTGTACATCCAGGAATGGATTGAGAAACATTGCAATGGTGTGACCAAATGACTACATTATTTTCCCCGTGTCTCTCCAGGCGTGTTCTGCTGTTCAGACCCCCAAGACTGAGCAGTAAGTTTGAGGAGAGCGTACTGCGCTTCACTGAGACTATCACCACCCACACACTGCGGCGCTTCATCAGAGACAACATGTAAGACAACTGCTCCCCTCTGTCTACTCTTCATCTACTCTAATGTCTGTGTTACTTTAATGCCTCTTTTTTTCTGCATCTCTTTCTAACACTTTCTCCCTATCATATCCCTATTCGTCTTTTCATTTACTTTTTTTTTTTACAGGTTAGTCATTTAGCTGACGCTTTTCTCCAGAGCGACTTACAGGAGCAATTAGCGTTAATTGCCTTGCTCAAGGGCACATTGAGAAATGTTTCACCTAGTCGGCTTGAGGATTCGAACCAGCGACCTTTCGGTTACTGGCCGAACGCTCTTAACCTCTACTTGACTGTCTAACATTGGTCTCCCTTTTTACTGTTTTTGGTCAGTTTCGGATTGTGCCCCCATCTGACCAATGAGAACAGAGATAAGCTGAAGGGGCAGGACTTGTTGACTGCGTACTATGATTTGGACTACCTGCAGAACCCCAAAGGCACCAACTATTGGAGGAACAGGTTAGTACCATAACACTTTAAACCAGTGATTCTCAATTGATGGGTCACGGGTGTCGACGTAAAAAAAAATATAAAGACTCACCCCCCCCCCAAAAAAAAATCTGCTTTTTTTTATATAAAGAGCTACTAGCAGTGCTATTTTGCCGATTTGGTTGATTTTGCGGTCGGGCTCAAACCAGTGAGTTTACCGATATTCTTCATCAAGAATATGTTGAATGGAATTATTTGTAATGAAAGGGTGGGAATATTGTCATATAATTACTACATTTATTGTCAATACAGATTGCATTTCGTTAAAAAAATTGCAATGTGAATATTGGGCCCCGACTACCTGGTTCAATTTTGTTTTTTTAGGCAAAACCTGTTGAGAACCACTGCTTTAAAACACTCAAATTAGATAACCCACAATTAAACTAAACATTATTTTATTTCAGTTCTTCATTTGTTACTGAAATCCTATTTGGTATATTTTTGCTAATTTATAAAAAAACGCAATATACAATTTACATAAGTATTCAGACCCTTTACTTAGTACTTTGTTGAAGCACCTTTGGCAGTGATTACATCCTTGAGTCTTCTTGGGTATGACGCTACAAGCTTGGCACACCTGTATTTGGGGAGTTTCTCCCATTCTCTTCTCTGGATCCTCTCAAGCTCAGGTTGGATGGGGAGTGTTTCTGCACAAGCTATGTTCAGGTCTCTCCAGAGATGTCCGATCGGATTCAAGTCCGGGCTCTGGCTGGACAAATCAAGGACTTGTCCTGATGCCACTCCTGCGTTGTCTTGGCTGTATGCTTAGGATCGTTGTCCTGTTGGAAGGTGAACCTTCGCCCCAGTCTGAGCTCTTGAGTGCTCTGGAGCAGATCTCTCTGTATTTTGCTCCCTTCATCTTTGCTTCGATCCTGACTCGTCTCCCAGTCCCTGCCACTGAAAAACATCCCCACAGCATGATGCCGCTCCCCATGCTTCACCGTAGGGATGGTGCCTGGTTTCCTCCAGACATGACGCTTGGCAATCAGACCAGAGAGTCTTGTTTGCCTTTTGTCAAAGACCAAGCGGGCTGTTATGTGCCTTTTACTGAGGAGTGGCTTCAGTCTGGCCACTCTACCATAAAGGCCTGATTGGTGGAGTGCTGCAGAGATATTTGTCCTTCTGGAAGATTCTCCCATCTCCACAGAAGAACTCTGGAGCTTTGTCAGTGACCATTGGGTTCTTAGTTACCTCCCTGACCAAGGCCGTTCTCCCCCATTTGCTCAGTTTGGCTGGGCAGCCAGTTCTAGGAAGAGTCTTTGTGGTTCCAAACTTCTTCCATTTAAGAATGATGGAGGCCCCTGTGTTCTTGGGGACCTTCAATGTTGCAGAAATGTTTTTGTACCCTTCCCCAGATCTGTGCCTCGACACAATCCTGTCTCGGAACTCTACGGACAATTCCTTCGACCTCATTCCTTGGTTTTTGCTCTGTCAACTGTGGGACCTTGTATAGACAGTTGTGTGCCTTTCCTAATCATGTCCAATCAATTGAATTTACCACAGGTGGACTCCAATCAAGTTGTAGAAACATCTCAAGGATGATCAATGCAAACAGGATACACCTGCTCTCAATTTCGTGTCTCATAGCAAAGGGTCTGAATACTTATGTAATTTTAAAAAATACATTTGAAAACATTTCTACCAACCTGTTTTCACTTTGTCATTATGGGGTGTTGTGTGTAGATTGATGAGGATATTTTTTTAAAGAAGCATGTTTTGAATACGGCTGCAACGTAACAAAATGTGGAAAAAGTGAAGGGGTCTGAATACTTTCCGAAGGCACTGTATTATTTCCTTTGGCGGTCCCCTCACGAGAGCAATTTTCATCATAGCGCTTGATGGTTTTTGCAAATAAAGAAAACCCTTGAATGAGTAGGTGTGTCCAAACCTTTGACTGGTACTGTATCTCTTATGTGTTAACTCAAAATGACACAGTGACTAGGTTCCAGTTTAACAACGTTTACGTCACCGTATTACCACAGTACATAGTTGCCATCACACTCAGGCCAGGTCCATCTCCAGTGAGACTCCTGCGCAGGTGTATAAATAATAGAAATATAGGGATACTTAAAACATGAACTTAACATCATGTATGTATATTCGCTTAGATGATTTATTTTGATTTAGATCTTATCCTTCAAAAAATACATGTATTATCTGAGCCCCAAATATTGTATACAAGGTGGTATATTAAGTCACTTGCCATTATTATTGTTTAATGTCTTTCATTCTCTCTCATCAGGGTGATGAAGGTGGGTTCTCAGTTTGCGTCCCAGGGCCTGAGTTTTGCCGTGGCCAATCGCAGGGACTTTGTGGATGAGCTGGAGGAGGAGTTTGGTCTGGGGGCGTTGGACGGAGGAGATCTACCCTTCGTGACCATCAGAACACAACAGGGATTCAAGTACACCATGAGGGAGGAGTTCACGTGAGTTACAGGCATAGAACCTCAACTAAGTCCTAACTTCTGAGCTCTACCACATATAACCCTACTACCCTAATTTTAACCATGAGAACATGGTTATGAGTTACAGAAAAATCAGACCCCTATCCACAGACAATCTCTCATCCTTACCCAAACTCGAACCATCATCTAACATTAACCCTTATCAAAGAGGGCGATGTGGGTTGGATAATGCCATTGGTTCAACAATAAATAATGATTCTATTTAACAGGCGAGATGGGAAGTCCCTGGAAAGATTCCTGGAGGATTACTTTGCTGGACGACTAAAACGTTACATCAAGTCGGAGCCCATCCCTGAGAAAAACAAAGGCCCTGTCAAGGTGTGTGTGTGTGTGTATTTCTATGTTTATTATTCAATACTCAATCACAGTACATTTGTGTTTCTGATTTTGTTCATTCTCAAGCCAATTTACACATGTACGGCTGAAGTCGCAAGTTTACATGCCTCTTAGTCAAATACATTTGAACTCAGTTTTTCACAATTCCTGACATTTTAATTCTAGTAAAAATTCCCTGTCTTAGGTCAGTTAGGATCACCACTTTATTTTAAGAATGTGAAATGTCAGAATAATAGTAGAGTGATTTTATTTCAGCTTTTATTTCTTTCATCACATTCCCAGTGGGTCAGAAGTTTACATACACTCAATTAGTATTTGGTAACATTGCCTTTAAATTGTTTAACTTGGGTCAAATGTTTCAGGTAGCCTTCCACAAGCTTTCCACAATAAATTGGGTGAATTTTGGCCCATTTTTCCTGACAGAGCTGGTGTAACTGAATCAGGTCTGTAGGCCTCCTTGCTCGCACACGCTTTTTCAGTTCTGCCCACACATTTTCTATGGGATTGAGGTCAGGGCTTTGTGATGGCCACTGCAATACCTTGACTTTGTTGTCCTTAAGCCATTTTGCCACAACTTTGGAAGTATGCTTGGAGTCATTGTCCATTTGGAAGACCCATTTGCGACCAAACTTTAACTGATGTCTTGAGATGTTGCTTCAATATATCCACATCATTTTTCTCATGATGCCATCCATTTTGTGAAGTGCACCAGTCCCTCCTGCAGCAAAGCACCCCCACAACATGATGCTGCCACTCCCGTGCTTCACGGTTGGGAAGGTGTTTTTCAGCAAGCCTCCCCCTTTTTCCTTCAAACATAAGGATGGCCATTATGGCCAAACAGTTCTATTTTTGTTTCATCAGACCAGAGGACATTTCTCCAAAAAGTATGATCTTTGTCCCCATGTGCAATTGCAAACCTTAGTCTGGTGGTTTTGGAGCAGTGGCTTTTTCCTTGCTGAGCGGCCTTTCATTTTATGTCGCTATAGGACTCGTTTTACTGTGCATATAGATACTTTTGTACCTGTTTCCTCCAGCATCTTCACCAGGTCCTTTGCTGTTGTTCTATATTTGATTTGCACTTTTTGCACCAAAGTACATTCATCTCTAGGAGACAGAACACGTCTCCTTCCTGAGCGGTATGACGGCTGTGTGGTCCCATGGTGTTTATTCTTGCGAACTATTGTTTATACAGATGAACGTGGTACCTTCAGGCGTTTGGAAATTGCTCCCAAGGATGAGCCAGACTTGTGGAGGTCTTGGCTGATTTCTTTTGATTTTCCCATGATGTCAAGTAAAGAGGCACTGAGTTTGAAGGTAGGCCTTGAAATACACATCCACAGGTACACCTCCAATTGACTCAAATGACATCGATTAGCCTATAGCTTCTAAAGCCATGCCATCATTTTCAGGAATTTTCCAAGCTGTTTAAAGGCACAGTCAACTTAGTGTATGTAAACTTCTGACCCACTAGAATTGTGATACAGTGAATGATAAGTGAAATAATCCGTCTGTAAACAATTGTTGGGAAAATGACTTGTCATGCACAAAGTAGATAGTTTGTTAACCAGAAATGTTTGGTTGAAAAACAAATTTTAATGACTCCAACCTAAGTGTATGTAAACTTCCGACATCAACTGTAAGTAAGCATTTCACGGAAACGGTCGACACCTGTTGTATTCGGCGCATGTGACAAATAGTTTGATTTGAATTATTTTCTCTGGGTTTGTGTGTGCGCCCTCTCGCAGGTAGTGGTAGCGGAGTCATTTGAGGAGATTGTGAATGACCCGGAGAAGGACGTGCTGATTGAGTTCTATGCCCCCTGGTGTGGTCACTGTAAGAACCTGGAGCCCAAGTACAAGGAGTTGGCAGAACAGGTGAGCAAGACTACACACGCACTCATACAGACTCACCAATGCCACATTTAAATGATTTAAAACGGTTAAATTCTGGAACAAAATTTTTATTTTTTTATTTACTGCCCCCGTTCACGATTATGGCTTTCCTCAGAACATTTGTGGGCCATTGAAAATTGTAATATGTCAAATTAAGGAAAGAGCTAAATCTAAGTTACGCCCTTTGTTCTCACCGAGTACGTTTGTATGCACAGTAATAATTCAATATTAAACTGATTCTGGCAGTAGACAGATCATGCAAAAGTCATGTAAACACCTTACTCTGCTTATCTTCACCGGCGTCAGGTCAAAATCGAAGTAAGCATACGCCGATTAAAAGACCTGGTTTTCTGAACAATCTTTCTAATTATTTGAACATGTAAACACCTTAATCGGCATTCCAGCGGTGTATTTAATCTGCACCGGTAGCGCAAGCCTCCCTCTTTAGCGTGAAAGAAGTAAGTTTGGAACAACCAAATTTCTGTGTCTTAGAAAAAGTTTTCACATGCAAACTTTATATATCCGAACTCAGAATCAAATATACTTCCCAAAAATAACACTGGTAGAACGTTTATTTTGATTGCAGATTTTGTGCATTTATCAAAATCCGATCAGGGGGCCTGATTTCAGATGTCCATGTAAAAAGGATTATTAGGGAAATCGTTCTTCTTGTGAAGCATATAAAGGTTTCAGTCAAACTATTATATTAGTCGGACTAGCCACATTATTGTGTGCATGCAACCCTAGTCATTGGTTGATTCTCCTGTTTTCTTCTCAGCTCTACTCTGATCCTAATATTGTAATTGCCAAGATGGACGCCACAGCCAATGATGTTCCACAAGGCTTTGATGTGCAAGGGTGAGACGTCACATTTCATCACTTGGTTGTCCTTTCCCTTCTATCAGGACTCACTTATCTTTCCATTTATTTTTCCCATGTTTCTGGTCATTCATTCATTGTGTTTCTCTCTCTCTCACTTTTATTGTTCTGTAGGTTTCCCACCATCTACTTTACTCAGGCAGGCAAGAAGGACCAGCCCAAGCGATATGAGGTGAAGTGCCCTTACACTGTTAATACCATTTTACACAAGCAGACACAAGTTAGTCATATACCAGTGTTTCCTCTATATTCAGTTAGCAGCAACCTGCCACTCCAAAAAAATTATATATAGAGATTATATACAAAAGTATGTGGACAACCCTTCAAATGAGTGAATTTGGCTATCTCAGCCACAGACATGCAATCTCCACAGACAAACATTGACAGTAGAATGGCCTTACTCAGTGATTTTCAACATGCACCGTCATATGATGCCACCTTTCCAACAAGTCAGTTTGTTAAACTTCTGCCCTGCTAGAGCTGCCCCGATCAACTGTAAGTGATTTTGTTGTGAAGTGGAAACGTCTAGGAGCAACAACAGCTCAGCCGCAAAGTGGTAGGCCACACAAGCTCACAGAACGGGACAGCCGAGTGCTGAAGCGCATAGTGTGTGAAAATCATCTGTTCTTGGTTTCAGCACACACTACCCCATCTAACACCTTTGGGATGAATTGGAACACCGACTGTGAGCCAGGCCTAATTGCCGAAAATTAGTGCCGACCTCACGAATGCTCTTGTAACTGAATAGAAGCAAGTCCTTGCAGCAATGTTCCAACATCTAGTGGAAAGACTTCCAATAATAGTGGAGGCTGTTATAGCAACAAAGGGGGACCAATTCCGTATTAATGCTGATGATTTTGGAATGAGATGTTCAACAAGCAGGGGTCCACATACGTTTGGTCATGTAGTGTATATATTTCTGCCAAGATGTGCTTATAAAGGGATAGTGTCAGATTGACGATTTCTACTTACCCAGAGGGAAATGAACTCATGGGTACAATTTTTATGTCTATGCGTGCAGTTTGAAGGAAGTTGCTAACTAGCGTTAGTGCAATGACTAGAAGCAATGGCTTGCGAAACTACTTCTCCTGCTACCTTTGCCACCACTGCTGAAAAAAATCCTAGGGGAAACTGCATGTATTGATGTATGAAAGATTTTATGTTTGGTTACAAAGGGAGCTTACAATGTTTTCCTCTAATTCCAGGGAGCCCATGAAGTGAAGGACTTCATCAAGTACTTGAAGAGAGAATCCTCGCACGTTCCTGTTGTCAGCGGAGTGAGAGAAGACCTGTAAACAGAAGTAAGGCGATGGCAGGGGTGTATTATGGAAAATGTAGCTTGAGACCCCTGGAATTACGGTTGTGGATACTCACAACTTCTGCTAAGATTCTTTATTTCTGATGAAATGACACTCCAAAAACCTACATCTACCCACAATAATTTTGTTCCTTGAAACAATAGTTTTGAAAGTAACACAATTGACTCTCTAGGAACAGAGCCCCTTGTAATTGTTCAGGAGGAGAAATAACATTTCTACAGAGGAAGAGAGAACAAAGATTGAGGACTGCGAACCTCTAATGTCAAGTGACTTGGAAGGGAGATGAGGCTGATTGTCTTGGCATGAGACTGAACCGAACCTTCCCAATTTACTTTAATTAAAGGACAAAATCAAAATGAATATCAACGGCATCAACTCACCAAGGAGCAGTTTGGTGCAGGTTTGTTATGCATCAAATACCATGAAATGAATGGACGTTGTATAATGACACTAATAACACCTATTTGTTTCTAGGTCTTGACTTACCACCTGTATGTCAGAACTATAGGTCTTCACCACTATAAGCCATACCATCCATTCCACCAATGAGCACTCTTTTGCATTGGCATTTCACAAAGCAGGAGCAAGGAGGTGGTCAGCTAACCTTGCTTGTGTAAAATAGTCTGAAATAGCTTCATATTAACTAGTTCCAAAAGGTACCCACTGGTCTTTTTATGTGTACTTGAGCTACAGAGTTGGTGTCATTCCACACAGCACCAACAACCAACCAACCGCTCACCACCTATCTGCCTACTGACTGCATACAAAACCCAAAACATCCCCACCCATTCTCCTTTTTTTTGTCCATGCAAATATCAAATTAACAATTTTGGAAATACTGCAAAGGCAATATTCAGATTAGTGGCAAAAATGACAAGTAGCCACCATGGTCTCCTTGAAAACAAATGTTTTCACTTTATGTTTATGAATATTCTGTTTTTTATTTATGTTTCTATCATTATATGCCATTTTCCCCAGATTTTTTTTTAGAGCAAGTAAATTCTGAAAGGAATGTACAATGTTTGGATTTGACTATGAAGGCCAGATGTGTGTTATTTATCATATTTATTATATAGTATAGGCAATACAGTAATTCACCTTCTGTGTACTGTACATAATGTGTGAACATATTTGCAATCTTAATTGTCTCTTTTTTGACAGAGCCTTTTGATTTATTGATGTACGTTTTATTTGTTGCAAGAGTTTGGCACTCAGAGGACCCATTATCCTTAGTTTGTTTGATCCACTAAGAAATGTTTGTCTTTGGATTTTTTTCACTGGATTTTTTTCACTTAAAAGATGCTGAAACCATTTAATAAAATTACTGACTTAGATGTGTCTTTGACTTCTCGCTAATAGTCCGACTGTTCGAGTCTTATCGGGCCTTGTCGGGTAATCCTTGCATTTCAGAAAGGGTCTAATCCAACATTGGCTAGACTCTAGCCAATGTTGGATTACTGTATATGGATTTGCTTGGTTTTGTACAGGTCAATGAATGTACAGGGTGTGTCTCACAACGATGCCCTGTACATACTCACCTCCCATTTAATCCTTTTACGTTTATCCCGTTCCCCTAATTGGTGGAATCCACTGTACATCATTTTTTCCTCGAAGTTTATTGGTTAAGATACTGGGAGTAAATCAGCCCCCTGATGTCGAGAGTTCTACTCTCCCGCAGCCCAGAAGGTTCCAGACGGTTGTCCCACACGCTGTCAAAAATGATGGGCCAACAGGTTCTCGTGCTGAGTAAGTAAATAGAAAACCCATAAGCAACGAGAAAGGTTACATCTTAACGTATATTTCTTTGGAAATGTTACTCATTTTGATGTTTCTGTCGTTTGTAATATCCCGACAAGTCTACATAGTTATCGTCTGTTTCTAGCCAGCAACAAAGCATGTGCTTCTGCTTCCTTGTCGACAGCTGACACTAGTGTTAACTAGCTACAGTTAGCGAACTGGCTTTTTGTATGACTTTATTGGCTGTAAGGTAAGATAATGTTACAACAAACCTCTGGCTGGCTATAGTGCAATTTACACAACCATTAACTAGTTAGATAACTAAGTACTCAACTCAAATGTCCATTCTCAAGAATACATGTTGCAGTAACGTTACATATTACAATAGCTAACTAGTTACAACATACAGGAACCTTAGCTAGTTAGCGTTTGACCAAATGAGGGTAAAAAATATGGGAGGGGAGCCCATCTGTTCGGCAACATATTAGTGAAGCGCAAAGAAAGAGACTCAAATAAATGGCATTTTAACCTAGTCGTTGAAGCTTCCAGGCATGTCCGTAGCTAACATGTCAGATGAATGAAGCTGGCTTGGTTGATGTAGTTTATGTATGTATGTAATTTAGTAACGTTAACTGTACAGTATAAAAGATCAGCCTTCCAAAATATGACACATCCCTAATCCACACATGATACGCCTAGCTAGCTACTGTATTTTTTTTTTTACTTTTATTTTACTAGGCAAGTCAGTTAATTAAGAACAAATTCTTATTTTCAATGACGGCCTAGGAACAGTGGGTTAACTGCCTGTTCGGGGGCAGTTGTACTGTAGGCAGGTAGCTAGTTAGCTACAGATGTGGGATCTTTAATTTGTACATAGAAATCAAAAGGTGCAGAACAGACGTAGACTGGTTGGATCCCAAAGTTAACTAGACTAATTGCGGAAATTATGTTTTGGTCTGCTGTGTTTTTGCAGTACAATTTTACACAACATACAGCCTTTTAACTTGGTTTCCATGTTCCACTACAGGCCAGAATATGAAGAGGGAGTCTGGACGGAAGGTTCAGACAGGAAATATCAGTGCAGCCAAGGTGAGTTATCATTCTTTGGTGTCTTCCACTTAGGGCTGTAATGGTGACTGTATTAGGCCACACTGCCCAGCGTGTGCAGTATGGCCGATATGTTTTCATAAGGTACAGTATGTATCACAACTTAAGTGTCCAAATAACTCCTTAAAATGAAGCACATTAATTCGGGGTAGAGCCTAACTGGCATAAATACATGGGCGGTGCGAGTTTGGAGAAGATGATGTTCACCATAAAAATGCACCTTTTATAATGAAGCGTTATATGCATAATTGCATTTCCGGTCACTTTTTCCCACTAATTGATTGCATTTTGGAACATTCGCACTTATAGCCTACTGCCGTGTGCGTATTGCTGCCGCCTATAATGTGAAGAAATAGCCTAATAGTTACAATGTTAAGCTAAATGTTCTGATCTGTTGCACCAGCCTCATTCCTTTTCAAATATTTTTTGATGGGAGTGGTTGTATTAGCTTGGGATCTATCGCAACCCCCAACTGTCCCAGCGTGTGTTTGGAATATTTACAGTACCAGTCAAAAGTTTAGACACAACTACTCATTCCAGGGTTTTTCTTAATTTGTACTATTTTTCTATATTGTAGAATAATAGTGAAGAAATCAAAACAAGGAAATAACACATATGAAATCATGTAGTAATCAAAAAAGTGTTAAGCAACACAATTTTATATTTGAGTTTCTTCCATGTAACCACCCTTCGCCTTGACAGCTTTGCACACTCTTGGCATTCTCTCAACCAGCATTTTTTATTTAAACTGTATTTAACTAGGCAAGTCAGTTAAGAACAAATTCTTATTTACAATGATGGCCTACCTCCTGCGGGGATGGGGGCCTGGGATTATAAATAAATAAATACAATATAAATATAGGACAAAACACACATCGGAACAAGAGAGACAACACTACATAAAGAGAGATGACATCGCATGGTAGTAACACAACATGGTAGCAGCACAAAACATGGTACAAACATTATTGGGCACAGTCAACAGCATGAAGCATAAAGCAGCCATAACTGTCAGTAAGTGTCATTGATTGAGTCTTTGAATTAAGAGATTGAGATAAAACTGTCCAGTTTGAGTGTTTGTTGCAACTCGATCCAGTCGCTAGCTGCAGCGAACTGAAAATAGGAGCGACCCAGGGATGTGTGTGCTTTGCAACAGGTATACAGAGATGACCAGTTTACAGAGATGACCAGTTTACAGTGATGACTCAGAGTGACGTGATGTGCTCTATAAGGAGCATTGGTGGCAAATCTGATGGCCGAATGGTAAGGAATGTCTAGCCGCTCGAGATTTTTATTTTATTTTTTTATTTCTCCTTTATTTAACCAGGTAGGCTAGTTAAGAACAAGTTCTCATTTGCAACTGCGACCTGGCCAAGATAAAGCATAGCAGTGTGAACAGACAACACAGTTACACATGGAATAAACAATTAACAAGTCAATAACACAGTAGAAAAAATGGGCAGTCTATATACAATGTGTGCAAAAGGCATGAGGAGGTAGGAGAATAATACAATTTTGCAGATTAACACTGTAGTGATAAATGATCAGATGGTCATGTACAGGTAGAGATATTGGTGTGCAAAAGAGCAGAAAAATAAATAAATAAAAACAGTATAGGAATGAGGTAGGTGAAAATGGGTGGGCTATTTTCCTATAGACTATGTACAGCTGCAGTGATCGGTTAGCTGCTCGGATAGCTGATGTTTGAAGTTGGTGAGGGAGATAAAAGTCTCCAACTTCAGCGATTTTTGCAATTTGTTCCAGTCACAGGCAGCAGAGTACTGGAACGAAAGGCGGCCAAATGATGTGTTGGCTTTAGGGATGATCAGTGAGATACACCTGCTGGAGCGCGTGCTACGGATCGGTGTTGCCATCGTGACCAGTGAACTGAGATAAGGCGGAGCTTTACCTAGCATGGACTTGTAGATGACCTGGAGCCAGTGGGTCTGGCGACGAATATGTAGTGAGGGCCAGCCGACTAGAGCATACAAGTCGCAGTGGTGGGTGGTATAAGGTGCTTTAGTGACAAAACGGATGGCACTGTGATAGACTGCATCCAGTTTGCTGAGTAGAGTGTTGGAAGCCATTTTGTAGATGACAGGTAGGATAGTCAGTTTTACTAGGGTAAGCTTGGCAGCGTGAGTGAAGGAGGCTTTGTTGCGGAATAGAAAGCCGACTCTTGATTTGATTTTCGATTGGAGATGTTTGATGTGGGTCTGGAAGGAGAGTTTGCAGTCTAGCCAGACACCTAGGTACTTATAGATGTCCACATATTCAAGGTCGGAACCATCCAGGGTGGTGATGCTAGATCACCCTTACCTGACGATCTATAAATTATGTCTCCGTAACCTAGCATGGGTAGAATAGTCATCTGAATCAGCGGTTACGATAGAGGAAACTCCAATTCTAGATTTCATTTTAGGCTGCAGCTTTGTTATGTGCTGAGAGAAGAACAGTGCACCGTCTAGCCATGCTCCCAAGTACTTGTATGAGGTGACTACTTCAAGCTCTAAACCCTCAGAGGCAGTAATAACACCTGTGGGAAGAGGGGTATTCTTCTTACCAAACCCCATGACCTTTGTTTTGGAGGTGTTCAGAACAGGGTTAAGGGTTGGACACTAAGAAAGCTTTGTTGTAGAGCATTTAGCACAATATCCAGGGAGGGGCCAGCTGAGTAGAAGACTATCATCTGCATATAAATGGATGAGAGAGCTTCCTACTGCCTGAGCTATGTTGTTGATGTAAATTGAGAAGCGCATGGGGTCTAGGATTGAGCCTTGGGGTACTCCCTTGGTGACAGGCAGTGGCTGAGACAGCAGATTTTCTGACTATATACACTGTACTCTTTGAGAGAGGTAGTTAGCAAACCAGGCCAAAGACCCCTCAGAGACACCAATACTCCTTAGCCGGCCCACAAGAATGGAATGGTCTACCGTATTAAAAGCGTTGGCCAAGTCAATAAAAATTGCAGCACAATATTCCTTAGAATCAAGGGCAATGGTGACCTCATTGAGGACCTTTAAGGTTGCAGTGACACATCCGCAACCTGAGCGGAAACCAGATTGCATACACGAGAGAATACTATAGACATCAAGAAATCCAGTCAGTTGATTATTGACAAGTCTTTCCAACACTTTTGATAAACAGGGCGGAATAGGCCTATAACATTTAGGATCACCTTGATTTTCCCCTTTAAATAAAGGACCAACTGTGGCTGCCTTCCAAGCAATGGGAACCTCCCCAGAAAGGAGAGACAGGCTTGGCAACGATAGGGGCAGCAACCTTAAAGAAGGGTCTAAACCATCTGACCCAGAAGTTTAAGGAGCTCCTTTTGTACCTCGGACTCAGTGACTGCCTGCATGGAGAAACTTTGCAGCGGGGCAGGGGAAAAAGAGGGAGGAGCATCTGGGATAGTCTCATTAGAAGGGGTGGGAGATGAGGAAATGTTGGATGGGCAAGGAGGCAAATAGGAATCGTGACTTAATGAAGTGGTGATTTTTAAAGAGCTCAGTCTATGCTTCTTGTCAGTAACAACCACATCATCAACATTAAGGGACATGGGCAGCTGTGAGGAGGAGGGTTTATTCTCCAGGTCTTTAACCGTTTTCCAGACCTTTTTGGGGTTGGACCCACCGAGAGAGAACTCCTCCTTAAAGTTACTAACTTTGGCCTTCCGGATAGCCTGCGTGCACTTATCGAATCGTTATTGTCTTTACCGGAGATAAACAACAAAGAACGCACTCTCATCCACGTTCATGGAAACCCTACAGCCAAAATGGGAGCCACTTAAAAAAACTAAAAATTCTTGCTAATTATTCCCAAAACTAGCCTGAAACTCTTTCTAAGGACTGTTGGCATCTAGTGGAGACCCTAGGAACTGCAGGCTGGGAGGATTTAGCCTCATAATAAGCATAACAGGCATTGGAAACAGTGGTAGGCTGAATGTTTTTTTTGTTGTTGATGGTTTGTCCTCAGGGTTTCGCCTGCCATATCAGTTCTGTTATACTCACAGACATTATTTTAACAGTTTTTGAAACTTTAGTGTTTTATATCCAAATCTACCAATTATATGCACAGGTTCTGGGTCTGAGTAACAGGCAGTTTACTTTGGGCATGCTTTTCATCTGGACGTCAAAATACTTCCCCCTAGCCCAAAGAGATTAACCAGCATGGCTACCACAGCATTGTGCAGTGATACTTCATCCCATCTGGTTTTCGCTTCGTGGGACTATCATTTGTTTTTCAACAGGACAATGACCCAACACACCTCCAGGCTGTGTAAGGGCTATTTGATCAAGAAGGAGAGTGATGGACTGCTGCATCAGATGACCTGGCCTCCACAATCCCTCAACCCAATTGAGATGGTTTGGGATGAGTTGAACCGCAGAGTGAAGGAAAAGCAGCCAACAAGTGCTCAGCATATGTGGGAACTCCTTCAAGACTGTTGGAAAAGCATTGCTGGTTGAGAGTGCCACCAGTGTGCAAAGCTGCAATCATGGCAAAGGGTGGCTACTTTGAAGAATCTGAAATATAAAATATATTTTGATGTAACACTTTTTTTTGGTTACTACATGATTCCATATGTGTTGTTTCTTAGATTTGATGTCTTCACTATTATTCTACAATGTAGAAAATAGTACAAATAAAGAGAACCCCTTGAATGAGGTGTGTCCCAACTTTTGACTGGTACTGTGTGTGTATATATATTTTATTTATTTCCCGAGCTTTCTTATATCTCCTAGATATAGGATAAATACTTCAATACCTTTTTTCTTTATTTTTTGACTGTCTTTTTTTTGCCATTTATGAATGTTATTCAATGTGTTTCTCTGGCCTATACTAGTAAAGGCCAAATTCTATATTTTTTAAAATCATTTTTTGATACCTAAATGGGTCTTAAAGTTGAAAATCGAATAACTAAATGTTCCATAGTATGACCATCTTAAAACAATTGCACATGTCATCTTAGAACCCCCCCCAATGGCTTAAACTTTTTAAGAATTAACTTGGTTTCTAGCTATGTTATTTCAACATAATTGTATGTTTAATCTATGTCTATGGGGCCCAGTACTAGGGCAGAGACAATGCCAATATCGCAATCCCCTTTAGTATCGTAACAAGGAAACAAAACACAAAGTGGCCCTAATGTTGGAAACAATTATCATTATGTTGACATCGAGTCACCTTGATTTATTTTCCAAGTTATAGCACACCATATTTTACATACAGCAAGTTTTTAAAGGACCAAGGAGTTAGGTCTGCTTTGTTGAAATATTTCCTTATGTAATAAATATTGTGATACTGTTATTGTCATAGCTACTACTGTAGCTCTATGAGGAATGTAGGATCACCATCATGCATTGCCTGTTGGCGCTGTATAGAACTTTTTTTTCGTGTGTTATAGACGATCGCAGACGTCATCAGAACATGCCTGGGACCAAGGGCCATGATGAAGGTGAGCTATAGGTCTTCTATTATGTCACTTTTGTCTGGAATTTACTTTTATGGAAGCACTTGAATCCGGAACCATAAGATACTTTGTCTTGGTAGATGCTGTTGGACCCCATGGGTGGGATCGTGATGACCAACGATGGTAACGCTATCCTGAGAGAGGTGAGAAGGGCACACTTGCTATGATTCCCATACATCTACTTCCATGCAGAAAATATCAATGTTCAGTGCCCCGGTGCAAAGCTTATGTCACTCCTTCCATCTCTGCTTCCACATACTCAGATCCAGGTCCAGCACCCGGCTGCCAAGTCCATGATTGAGATAAGTCGCACTCAGGACGAGGAGGTGGGAGACGGCACCACCTCTGTCATCATCCTGGGTGAGTCACCACATGCCCAATACTGTGAATACACTGCACCATCAGGTCTATTCTCATTGTAGTAGTCCAATCCAGCCTATTCCTTATGTTTTACTCTTATTACTGCTGTGTCTCAACATGGGAAACATCATACATTTTATGCATCTCTAGCGGGTGAGATGCTGTCCGTGTCAGAGCAGTTCCTGGAGCAGCAAATGCACCCAACAGTTATCATCAGCGCCTACAGACAAGGTCTGGATGATATGCTCAACCTTCTCAAAGAAATCAGGTACTCTTCCAGCCTCTACCACCCAACCACACACACAACCTTTTAATCGTTATAGAGCTACTGCCTTTAAAAAGCAACAAATCCCTTTGAAAACGGCCTACGTGGCATCGATATGAGTCAAACGGTTATTCTAGTGTCAAAATTGACTACGAAGTGTAAATAGGATAACTTTAGTCAAAGTTTGTGTCGTTTAAAATAGTTTGGAACAGCCGTGTGTGCGTGGTGCGTCACAACAGGTAAATGAAGGTTGGGTTTGGATTTGATGATGTCCATTTGCCCACTAACATGGGATGAACAGCTGCGGTGATTGCTCTGTATCCAGTAGCATAGACAGTGAGACAGACCTGCCCAGCAGCCCGACTTCATTTACACAAGACAACACGTTGCACATTTTTTTATTTGCGAAATACTGCACCAAACACCTTAGCTGTATGTAAAATTGCAAAACTATAACCTCTTCAGCAAAAACTCAATAAATCTGTAATAAATTGTGTTGTTGTAAATTCATCCTGGGGATTTTGAGGAAGGGAAATGGGCTTCTTCGTCTAAAGTGTATCATGGGGGACAAACATCATTAACCGAATGTCTCCCAGAATGTAATCTTGTTTATCTAATGAGCAACAGAAAAACAATCAGCGTGTTCAGTGGCTCTTTAAGAGCTGCATTCTAACTTGACATCTGTGCATAATTTCACTTGTTATGAAAATCTGGGATTGGCATTGGTACTTGATTTACAGAAGTCTAGAATATTGGTCGAAGTACTTTTTCTGGTAACTGCATATTTTCGATGACAACTGCTTTCATACTCATCAGTTGTTTAACAACACACTCTCCTCCATCCCCTCCTCCCGCCAGCACCCCAGTGGACGTTAGCGACAGGAAGATGATGCTGAAGATCATCCACTCTGCCATCAACACCAAGGCCCTGAGCCGCTGGTCTGACATGGCCTGCAGCATCTCACTGGACGCCGTCAAAACTGTGGAGATGGAGGAGAACGGACGCAAGGAGATCGACATCAAGAAGTACGCCAAAGTAGAAAAGGTAAGGGTCAAAGTGTCTGTTAACTTCATTCGGGCAGGTGGGATGGTAGCGTCCCACCTGGCCAACGTCCGGTGAAATTGCAGAACGCGAAATTCAAACTACAGAATTATAAATATTTAACTTTCATAAAATCACAAGTGTAATACATCAAAATAAAGCTTAACTTATTGTTAATGTCATACACTCCAAGTTCTGCATCAGATCAGCATCAGTTTCAACGTCTGCTTTATTATCTGTGTTTGTTCAGGTTCCCGGTGGGATCATCGAGGACTCATGCGTGCTGAGAGGTGTGATGGTAAACAAGGACGTGACTCACCCGCGCATGCGCAGAATGATCAAGGATCCCCGCATTATCCTGTTGGACTGCTCCCTGGAGTACAAGAAGGGAGAAAGCCAGGTATGGAAAAGGAATGGAAGTCTATATGGAGACTGTTTAATGCCAAAGATATGGGGTTAAATACTTGTCAAAAAAACGAACAAATGTTTCCTGTTTGTTTTTTTTTCTCTTTTTTTCCCCATTCATTTGGAAAGTATTCAGACCCCTTGACTTTTTCCACATTTTGTTACGTTACAGCCTTATTCTAAAACTGATTACATTTTCCCCCCTCATCGATTTACACAATACCCCATATTGACAAAGCAAAAACAGTTTTGTAGAAATTTTTGCAAATGAAAACTGATATGATATTTACATAATTATTCAGACCTTTTACTCAGTACTTTGTTGAAGCACCTTTGCAGCGATTACAGCCTCGGGTCTTCTTGGGAATGACGCTACAAGCTTTAGCACACCTGTATTTGGGGAGTTTCTCCTATTCTTCTCTGCAGATCCTCTCAAGCTCTGTCAGGTTGAATAGGGAGCGTCGCTGCACAGCTATTTTCAGGTCTCCAGAGATGTTCGATTGGGTTCAAGTCCGGGCTCTAGCTGGGCCACACAAGAACGATCAGAGACTTGTCCCCAAGCCACTCAGGTTTAGTCAAGGATTTCTCTGTACTTTGCTCCGTTCATCTTTCCTTCGATCCTGACGAGTCTCCCAGGCCCTGCCTCTGAAAAACATCCCCATGCTGTCACAACCTGCCACCACCATGCTTCACTGTAGGGATGGTGCCAGGTTTCCTTCAGACGTGATGCTTGGCATTCAGGCCAAAGAGTTCCATCTTCGTTTCATCAGACCAGAGAATTTTTGGGAAACTCCAAGCGGGCTGTCATGTGCCTTTTACTGAGGAGTGGCTTCCATCTGGCCACTCCACCATAAAGACCTGAATGGTGGTGTGCTGCAGAGATGGGAGAACCATCCAGAAGGACAACCTCAGCTAACTAGCTAAATTGCCATACATGTTTAATGTTTTTTGACCTGTCCCCAAATTAATGAAATTGGTTCAGAGTTTGTTTTGATATTTTAACCTGCGTGTCGTGATCACGTTTGGATGTAGGGGGACAAAATGAATTTATGCACGATAGCGCACGATGGCGCTAGTTTGCACAAACTGCAAACTAGCCACCTTTCGGCGAAATTTGCCATTTTGAATCTAAAATAGGTGACCTATGTGAATTGTGTAGATCCGATGAGAAGAATTTGGGAGGGGGGGGCTGGATGACTACTGACCGTAAGTGAACGAGTGATGCGCGTTTGGAGCAATACTGGCTGTATCCAAGGCTCCGCCAATCATTCACTTAGCAGAATGCAGCACGCTACTGAAGAGAGAAGAGACAACCAATTTGCTTGTTACAGAATCAGTGTGCGCTCAGGAAAGACTGTTTCAGCATAATGCACAGCCCCAGTTTGCAAGGATCTGTACACAATTCCTGGAAGCTGAAAATATCCCAGTTCTTCCATGGCTTGCATACTCACTAGACATGTCACCCGTTGAGCAAGTTTGGGATGCTCTGGATCTACGTGTACGACAGCGTGTTCCAGCAACTTCACACAGCCATTATCAACAGCCTGATTAACACTGTGAAGGAGAAGTTGCACTGCATAAGGCAAATGGTGGTCAAACCAGCTTCTGACTGGTTTTCTGAGCTACACTTTTTTTTAGGTGTATGTGACAAATAGATGCGTATCTGTATTCCCAGTCTTGTGAAATCCATAGATCGGAACCTAATTTATTTCAATTGTCTGATTTACTTAAGTGAACTGTAACTTTGAAATGGTTGCATGTTGCGTTTTGTTCTGTGTGTGTGTATAAAACATTTTTTAAACCATGTGTATTGTTCTACAGACTGATATTGAGATCACTCGTGAGGAGGACTTTGCCCGCATCCTGCAGATGGAGGAGGAGTACATCCAGCAGATCTGTGAAGATATCATCCGCCTCAAGCCTGACCTCATCTTCACAGAGAAGGGCATCTCAGGTACTACACACACTGCTTCAAAATGCAATGCTCTTGGTAAGGCACTTGTCTGATGCAACTAACATTTTTACCGTGACTATATTTTGCCTCTCTCTTCAGACCTGGCTCAGCACTACCTGATGAAGGCTAACATCACGGCTATTCGCCGTGTCAGAAAGACAGACAACAACAGGATCGCCAGGTAAGTCCAATACACTATGAAAGCAAAAATATTATTTGACTTTTCATCGTTATTGGAGACACATCTCTATTCTGTTTTGCTTGTCTTCACTGCGTTTTGTTACTATGTACAGTACATAGCTAGCAAATGGCCGGTCACTTTAATTGCGTATTAGGGTGTATGCTCTTTACGACCACTGCTCTAACTAAACCAACCATCGTCTTTCCCTGTTACCCCTCAGAGCGTGTGGCGCACGTATTGCCAGCCGTACGGATGAGCTGCGCGAGGAGGACGTGGGCCTGGGGGCGGGCCTGTTTGAGATCAAGAAGATTGGAGACGAGTACTTCGCTTTCGTCACAGAGTGCAAAGACCCCAAAGCCTGCACCATCCTGCTGAGAGGAGCCAGCAAGGAAATCCTGGCGGTGAGAAACTGAGAAAATAAAACATTTAAGATAATATGCGCTTTTTATTGTACAACAATCACTAAAAGAGATGGATAATGGGGAAAAATAATGTTCATGAGATGAGTCTACTCCCCTCCTAGAACATGTCTTTATTTATTGTACGTTATCAGAGTAAAGATGACTGACTGAGGTTTTACTTTGGTTCTGAAATCTCGCTCTCCACCATTTTCCCTGCTCTCCCAGGAGGTGGAGCGTAATCTGCAGGATGCCATGCAGGTGACCCGCAACGTTCTGCTGGAGCCCAGCCTGCTGCCTGGCGGCGGCGCCACCGAGATGGCAGTGTCCCGGCGGCTGATGGAGCGATCCAAAGCCATCACTGGTGTGGAGCAATGGCCCTATCGCGCCCTTGCCCAGGCCCTGGAAGTCATCCCCCGCACCCTCATCCAGAACTGTGGCGCCTCCACCATCCGTGTGCTCACCGCCCTCAGGGTAAGAGAGCGATAGAGAGAGTCAAAGGTAGAACCTCATACCATTTTGGAGTAAGACCCGATGGGAGAGTGGGTGTGTGTTGTGTGAGAGAATGCTCAAGAAGGAGAGAGCGTTGGTAAAAGGGAGATGGAGGATTTACTGTACATTTTAGTGGCCTTTTCACTGAGCTCCATACCTCTACAGGCCAAGCACACCCAGGAGGACAGTGTATCGTGGGGGGTGAATGGAGAGACTGGCACCCTGGCTGACATGACCGTCCTGGGCATCTGGGAACCGCTGGCCGTCAAGGCTCAGACCTACAAGACCGCAGTAGAGGTGAGACTTGCGACCGCCTGCTTAATATAATGTTAAGAGACTCTACATAAGTGTTCATTAGGTACATGTTTGGATGTGCAGCATTCCTCCATTGAACTCTTTCTCCAGACGGCCATCTTGTTGCTGCGCATCGACGACATTGTCTCCGGACACAAGAAGAAGGGAGACGAGCAGACAGGAGGAGGACAGGGTGCTGAGTAGAGGAGAAGAAGACAAGGATCAAGAAGAGGGTAATGGAGGAATAGGCAATCTGAGCTGTGACAACACTGTTCTATAAACCACTAACTTAGATATGACATTTGGTATGGACACTAAAGCAGACTGGGATAGTGTTGTTGCATGCATTACATATGAATGCACAAGATTGGGTATTAAGGCACCCCAGTTGGCTTTGGTCAGTGTGTGTTTGCGCAGTATTTATGGCAGTAAGTAAGATGACTGAATATGTTCTCCTGGGACCAAGGTTTACCTCAGCTAGTCACTGTAGGTATTTCTCTGTATGTTAAAACTCCTTTGTGTGACTTTAGTTGAAGAACAGTTGCCAATGGATGGTGACCAAATCAAGTTACCTATAAGTCATTTGAATGAACTACTAAAAAAATAGACATTGTAAATGATTTAGAGCCTATAATGTCCACTTCTGAAGATCCTTTTTAAATGTTTAAATTATATATTATATGGATTGGATCATAACACATTACTGCATTTCAATGAATGAGAATGCTTTCTCTCTCCAAAATAATTGTTGGGGTTATTAAATTGGATTGGTGACTATGGTTCTGAATCCTGTTACTCCACCATAACGATTTTCCTCCATTACCCCTTTGCCTGTGATTGTATCAACCTCAATAAAATTGGAAACATGACCATAGTCCTAGATTTGTTTTATTCACTTTGATGACGCCCATAATGTGTGTAGATGTGATTGATTCTCTCATCTCAGATTCTCTCACAATTTGTGTTAATGATGTAGCCTATGATGAAATATGTTGTTTCATTAATTGCTAAGGTAGCATGACATTTGCTGCATCCTGAAATCGATACTGGCGAGTCAGCTGAAGACCAATCAGCTGATCAAATAAGGAACTATGCACGTGATTCCTCCCCCGAAAAAGAAAGATGGCGGCGGATATTATGTACACAATACACTTTTATGTCTTATTTGTGCTTTTAACGCTTCGATGTTCTTCTAGTTTTATCGGCAATGGTGAGAACTACCGACGGAATGTGAGTTTGATAGTAAATTGTTTATATTTATGTTGTAAAGTAATAAAGTTATATAAAGGTAGCTAACTAACTTCCCAGGGATAGCGTCAGCTGTAGCTAACTAACTTCTGTTTGGATCCAGTTTTCTGTATTTTGACCCGATATACTGCTAGATAGCACGTTAACATATTTTAGCTAGTTGGTGATTTCGAGCATTTTGGATATACACTTTATGTTTGTATTTTGTAGCGCGAGCCATATTGGAATGATGATCAAAAATCAATTAAACTAGCTATCATAATTTATCCATTGTTTCACCCCAGCCATCCATGCAATAACGTAGCGACAGATTACACAATCCCTTGTGGGTGTGATTTTTAAACCAGGGAAATGGTTAAATCAAAGTATGTGGGTGTTTTGTTGGTGTGATTGATAGCGGTGGGCAATTAAAACACAATCTGTTATGGTAGTCTAGGTCCAAATGGCTTCTTAACAGCTTCTACCCCCAGCCATAAATCTGCTGAACGCTCATCAAATGACTACCTGGACTATTTTTTTTTACCATGCTGCTTCTCGCTATTTATTATTCGTCAATTTACCCCTACCTACACGTACAGTACATATTACCTCGACTAACCTGTACCCCCTGTTTATAACCTCGTTTCATTATTTTATCGTTATTCTTTTTTTAAATTGTATTTTATTTAGTAAATAAAAACAGCATTTTTGGTTAAGGGCTTATTAGTAAGAATTTCATTGTAAAGGTTTACACCTTTTGTATTTGGCGCATGTGACGAATAACATTTGATTTAAAGAGCCATAACGGTACCCAAGAGCCCTCAACTGAAGATGCTGAGGTCAAATAGTGCTGAAACATATCTAAACCCTACTCTGTACTGGCAATTTTTTATTTTACTAAGTAAGTCAGTTATGAACAAATTCTTATTTTCAATGACTGCCTAGGAACAATGGGTTAACTGCCTGGTCAGGGGCAGAACGACAGATTTGTACCTTGTCAGCTCGGGGGTTTGAACTTGCAACCTTCCGGTTACTAGTCCAACGCTCTAACCACTAGGCTACCCTGCCATTTTATAATTTTCCCATATCAAATATGAATAAAATATTATTGATTCCACAAATGTATGGATTAAGTGTTGATTATGAACTGTCTCATTAGACTTCCTTGCATAGGTCAGTACTCAGTAGGACTCTGACCATGTCATGACCAGTCACCAGACAATATTTTTGAGGGTTGTTGGCCTGAGGGGGATGCTGTGCAAATCTGTTAATGATGTATCAATCACCTCTGCTTATAATTTCAGTTTGCTTGTAAGAATCTCATTCTGTGTCACTATGGGAAAATGGTAAAATTGACCGTCTCTGTGTGACTTACCTCTTCCCAGTTATCCCTGGAGCTTAACCCTGGTCTAAACTCCTCGCTGACGCCGCTACCCCCTGGTGTTGGCTTGCTCCATGTGCGGGCGCTGGGCAAGAACGACACACTGCACTACCTCCTCTGCAGCCAGGGGGCGCCAGCATTACTACTGGTGCACACAAACTCCACTTCATCCAAGGTGAAGGTAGACTGGCCTGCCTTCTTGGTACAAAATACCACAGGCAGCCTGAAATTGACTCCGGAGAGCAGTGTTCTGTACAGCAACGCACTCGTCTTTACCAGAGTGAGTCATAAATTGATTGTCATCCTGTTCATAAGTATCTGTTGAGGTGATATTCTAAGTGGCTGATACAGGTATCTCATCCAAATGCATAAACCATAAAGATGAGCGAGATGCTAGGTTTTGATCCATAATCCAAGTTATTGAATATTCCAGGTACAAAATTCATGTTCTAGACATTTCTTGTAGATCTTAAATGTTTGGATGGTTGTTATCAATATGGTAATAGCTCTAACAAACACCTAGCTATTAACAAGGGGTTGATTTTAGACTGGGCAAAGCCATAGGTAACTCACTCACGAAACCAACTCATCATTTGTCTCTCGTCAGCTGTGGGAGTACGACGATGTCAACGACACAGCCGTCCCCGAGCACCTACCCCCCTCCAGCTTCTTCCAGCCCTACGAGCTGCAGAACTTCACCTGGGATGACCTGAACAAGACACTTGACCCCATGGCCCACACCGCCCTGCTCTGTGGAAGAGGCGCCAGTGAGAGCTTCAGCAACGGTTCGCTCTGTCTGAAGGTAGGTGGAACTGCATCATCTAAAGCCTGTGTGATGAAATTAGACATTGCCTATCTTCACTAGATTCAGACCTATGCCTGGATCCACTCAACAGATAAAGTGGGACATGGACTCATCTCTACATTAGACCACTTTTAAAGGTCTGAAAATGTCCGGCAAACTTTGATTTTATCACTTAAACTTGGTTCCTGAAGTGAGTATTAATGATCAGTGCGATATGATTTATTTTATTACATGTTATCTAGCCTGTATTCAACTACTATCTTCCTATCCTAGTTCTCAGCCTTTGATGTTGAGGGCCGGGACCAAGGCTGGCCCAGCCTCCTCCACAACGCAAACTCCTCCCAGCTGAGGGTGGTGCTGGACGGTGTGGTCCCGAGGTCCAATCGCTCCCGCTTCTCTCTAGAGCTACAGGTTGTGGGCGGCACCCAGGCCATGAGCAGAGTGGATGTGCTCCAGTCAATAGATGATGAATACACACCCTCCATATTCAAGGTGATGTCTCTGTGTGTTATAGGCATGTAGTTGTACCAAAGATTTGTATAACTTAACTAAGATAGACTACAGCCTGTCGTTTCCTGAGAACAAATGTGGGTAAAACAAGCAATGAGATGGGCAGAGCCAAGCACGAGCTAGCGAGATCGTATTGGCCCGTTCAAGTATACATCTGCATATTTCCGTTAGGGAACACCTACTCTGTGAAGTGCGCATGTGCAATAACTCAATTTACCTTTGTACTCCTTCTAAACAAGGTGATTTTTAAAGACTTTAGCAAAGGGTGAAGTCTACAAATAACAGATTATAGTTTTGGGAACAGAAAACTGTATTGAGAGCAAATGTTTCATCGTTGAGAAAATGTGCATAATGTCAGCCAAAATCCATCCTCTCCCCCTGCCGTCCACTGGGCATCCTCTCACTGCCATATTTGGTAGTGAGTGGAAACGCCAAGCGGATGCTTCATATTTATACATCCGGTGAAATATCGGTCTCATTGTTCCATCTGTGGTTATACTAGAGTAAATGTTACTGAATAACAGTATTTAGATGTTTATATTTCAACACATTTTTTGTGGTTGATAATTTATGGTTGATTTACTGTTCTTTACCTTCGTCTCTCTGTAGACTGTCACTGAAGCTTTCAGATGCTACAGTGTCCTCGTCTTTCCTCTCTTTTAGGTATCTCAGTGGGTGTCCTCTCCAGTCAACTCCACCTCTCCTGTTCTTGGCTATGCCCAATGGAAGCCCGTGGCCTACCGCAGGCCATCGCCTGTCTTTGAGGACGCCACTCCCTGCCGCCACTCAACCCCTGTCCCCGTAGCCCAGCTTCCCCCCTCCGGCCTAGTGCGGGCGTATTTTGGAGGGGAGCGCCAGACCACCGGGCTCAACATGACCTTCAGTATCACTGGAGACCCATTCTACAACACCACCAACTACCTCAGCTGGTAGGTAGCAGTTTACATCCTGTTGGTTCATCCTAGCTATAATAGGTTGCATTTTAGCAACTTTAACTGAATTATACACTAAATTGCAGTTTATAGCCCCTCCATTAACCAACTATCAAGCAGCTGAGGTTGATATCTCACACCATCACCAACTACCTGAAATGATAATGAAACTGTCAGCACTGATAATATTCTTCCTCTTGCTTTTTGTACTTCAGGACTGTGTTGGTGGGGCTGGGCTCTCCTCCTGTGGACTCGTTCTCTCCCCTGGTTCTGGTCATCATGGCGGTGGGGCTGGGCACTCCCATGCTGATCATCCTGCTTGGCGGGGTATGTGTGTGTGTCCGCAAGAACAGGCCCCAACCACAGGTCTATGAGCCAATCAACTGAGGCCAAGCCAGGATATGTGTACTTTTAAGTCCTGCTTTAACCAGTTTCTTGCCAATGAGCAGACACCTCTGGGCCCATTTTATTCCCAAAAGTTAGCTGGATTTAGCCTATCGGATAGGATTAAATGCATAAGAAATAGAATGGATTAATCATTTACTTGAATGGGGACAACTGTTCTGTTACTTATATTTCTATGCATTTAATCCTATCTGATAGGTGAAAAACTGGGCCCTGGTGTCCGGCAGGTGTCACTCATTCATACAAAATTAAAATGAGGTACATGACTGTCTAATATGGCCACCCATTGTTGGCACAACGGGCCAATAAGGCTTTGACAGAAACACATTTTTAACCACTTGCATAATTTAGGAATGGGCTGAATCATCTTGTGGAAGAGAAAGCCCATGAATGAGTTGATTTAGTTGTGCTTGGAAATGCCAAAGGCTCCCTCCCATCTCAAACCTAACATTCCATGTGAGAACATACAGTGCCTTGCGAAAGTATTCGGCCCCCTTGAACTTTGCGACCTTTTGCCACATTTCAGGCTTCAAACATAAAGATATAAAACTGTATTTTTTGTGTGAAAAATCAACAACAAGTGGGACACAATCATGAAGTGGAACGACATTTATTGGATATTTCAAACTTTTTTAAATCAAAAACGAAAAAATGGGGCGTGCAAAATTATTCAGCCCCCTTAAGTTAATACTTTGTAGCGCCACCTTTTGCTGCGATTACAGCTGTAAGTCACTTGGGGTATGTCTCTATCAGTTTTGCACATTGAGAGACTGAATTTTTTCCCATTCCTCCTTGCAAAACAGCTCGAACTCAGTGAGGTTGGATGGAGAGCATTTGTGAACAGCAGTTTTCAGTTCTTTCCACAGATTCTCAATTGGATTTAGGTCTGGACTTTGACTTGGCCATTCTAACACCTGGATATGTTTATTTTTGAACCATTCCATTGTAGATTTTGCTTTATGTTTTGGATCATTGTCTTGTTGGAAGACAAATCTCCGTCCCAGTCTCAGGTCTTTTGCAGACTCCATCAGGTTTTCTTCCAGAATGGTCCTGTATTTGGCTCCATCCATCTTCCCATCAATTTTAACCATCTTCCCTGTCCCTGCTGAAGAAAAGCAGGCCCAAAACATGATGCTGCCACCACCATGTTTGACAGTGGGGATGGTGTGTTCAGGGTGATGAGCTGTGTTGCTTTTACGCCAAACATAACGTTTTGCATTGTTGCCAAAAAGTTCAATTTTGGTTTCATCTGACCAGAGCACCTTCTTCCACATGTTTGGTGTGTCTCCCAGGTTGCTTGTGGCAAACTTTAAACGACACTTTTATGGATATCTTTAAGAAATTGCTTTCTTCTTGCCACTCTTCCATAAAGGCCAGATTTGTGCAATATACGACTGATTGTTGTCCTATGGACAGAGTCTCCCACCTCAGCTGTAGATCTCTGCAGTTCAACCAGAGTGATCATGGGTCTCTTGGCTGCATCTTTGATCAGTCTTCTCCTTGTATGAGCTGAAAGTTTAGAGGGACGGCCAGGTCTTGGTAGATTTGCAGTGGTCTGATACTCCTTCCATTTCAATATTATCGCTTGCACAGTGCTCCTTGGGATGTTTAAAGCTTGGGAAATCTTTTTGTATCCATATCCGGCTTTAAACGTCTTCACAACAGTATCTCGGACCTGCCTGGTGTGTTCCTTGTTCTTCATGATGGTCTCTGCACTTTTAACGGACCTCTGAGACTATCACAGTGCAGGTGCATTTATACGGAGACTTAAATACAATCTTCCTGTGTGTAATCATCATCATTAGTCATTTAGGTCAACATTGGATCATTCAGAGATCCTCACTGAACTTCTGGAGAGAGTTTGCTGCACTGAAAGTAAAGGGGCTGAATAATTTTGCACGCCCAATTTTTCAGTTTTTGATTTGTTAAAAAAGGTTTGAAATATCCAATAAATGTCGTTCCACTTCATGATTGTGTCCCACTTGTTGTTGATTTTTCACAAAAAAAATACAGTTTTATATCTTTATGTTTGAAGCCTGAAATGTGGCAAAAGGTCGCAAAGTTCAAGGGGGCCGAATACTTTCGCAAGGCACTGTATTTATCCAGAAAATTGTGAAAAGGCTAGTTACTGTAGTTAAGGATGTTTTTTTCATTGTAAAACTCAAACAGCGTACACTGTCCCTCCAGTTCTGTGTAAAACAGTATATTATTGTTGCATGATGACATGTTACACTGAAGTGGTCCATGTTTGGCACTGCCTATCTAGATATACTGACCTGACATGGGTCCTAACTAATAATGGACTCAAGCATATATCTGATGACAGAAGAAGAGCTACAAAGGAGTAGGGGCTTTTTTTTCTCTTCGTAACACTGATCTGAGGTCAGTTTGTACTGTAATGATTTAGGAATTGGTCAAACTAAAATAATCCAAGATCTGCACCTGAAGGAGACTCATACCTGGAGCAGTGAAAGGAAAATAAATCTCAAGAGAAGAAGCTTAAAGAAACAAGATTTGTTGCTTTCTTTCCCAACCCCTTGGATGTTAGTTATTGGTTGGGGTAAGGGGGAAGCCTAGTTAGGGTCCATGTGCTACACCCAAAGTGAACTGAAATGCAATGTTTGATTTAATCTCAATGAAGTTAGAAATCGGTATGGGATTACAAAATATTTGATAATATTGTAATTAATGTTACTACTTTTAAGGCCGTGTTGATTATAGTTCTCCTTTGGAATTAATTTAAAACAAGCTTCAAAGTCATATTCAGGTTGTAATCACAGTACAAGAGAATAAATGTCCTTGATTATTTACCTGTATTTGTCTATTAGGCAACAATGTGTTACCTTAATTTTATGACTAAATGCTAAATTTAATGCAAAAACAACAGTACCTGAAATATTATTATGCAAGCATCTAATACACAGGTCACATTCATTTGTATTTTGAGGAAATGCTCCCTTTCAATAGTAATGTAATGGTCTGTCCATAATTATCTTTTTCTTAAAGAAATGTACTGGCAAGCTATTTCCTGCTCTCATTTATTTCTCTTTTAAAACAATGGTACACAATGTCATAAGATGTTTAAAAAAGGACATGTAAATAACTGGTTTCTTGGCCACATTAAATACAAAGTTTAAGATGTGTTTAAAAAAAAAACTTTCCATCACTACTAGAGGGTGAAAAGACACCATTCATATTAGAATGTACATCATTGTATTACAAAAATCCATATCAATACAAATATATTTTTTTTACATATCTAATCTCATTATTGAACTACATTTAAACTAAGGTGCAGGGGATGCCAGCTCTTGGGGTGCATTTTTCCATTGCAGGCAAGCATTAAATGACAACTAAGAAAAAGTGCAGTCAGCTAACGAGTCATGTGAGGCAGTCGATGTATAGTTACATGCTTGTTAAATCCCATGACCTGGCCAATCACATGAGGATGATGTAAGATAACATTAATGTCCAATCAAATTATGTCCAGCAGTGAAAGATCCCGGGACTACAACTGACATTGCTGCCATCAGACCATACCAAGACAGCCATCTTAGTTGAAAGTAGTGTTCCTGGATACATTCAACTACCCCGGTCACCTAAGTAGGTTAGAGCAGTGTCCTTTCAGTGTCCTCGACCATGTCTCCATCTGCCAGTATGTTAAGCTCCTCCAGGTCTAGCGGATCGATCTGAAGGGGGTTATGCAGGGTGAAGTCGTCTGCATCAAATCCCAGCATGGGCAGAACACCAGATAAATCCTCATAGGCTGCTTTGTCTGTTAAGTGGGAAACAAAGACAAAGAGGATAAGAGCGAAAGAGTGAGGCTGGGATTCAATCCGATTGCGGGTTATAGGCATTGTGACTTAAAGTCAACGCTCCCGTTCACAGTAAACGCTGCATATGACAGCTCAATCAGAAATAGCTTTTAAAAGCCGCCATCGGATTGAATCCTTTTAAAAAATATATAGAGACAAGATAAGCTTTAAAAAGGTTACAATTGCGGTGCAACTTGTTTTTTTTCAATTACCAGGTCTAACATTTCAGGGATTATTTACTTATGGTGTAGTTTCATCCAGACAGTAAGTCCATTAGTTGGTATTGAATAACCAACCAATGGACATACAATTGTCTGGATGAAACGACAGCGACCTGTGTAAGTCGAAAATAAGGTAATACTTCCCCAAAAACAATATCTCTAACTGCTGCAAGCAATTAAAAAAAGTGCAAGAGGGGGGAGAGAGTGGGCCCTACCTGTCATAAAGTCTGCACTGGTTTGGTTCTGGCAGTGGAGGGACATCTGAGGACCTTGGTTCCCGCAGTAAACCCCTCCATCTTTCCCCTCCACAGCCTGAGGCCCAGAATCTCCCCAGAGAGGCTCCTTACTGAGCTGGACAACCAGACAAGATTAGAGAATTAGATTGAAACTATGCACAGTGAGTGAATCAACAGGTCAAATGGAGTTGTCCTTTCAATACTGTTAGATTATTTACAGTTTTAAGTCTTAGACTACCTGCTGGGAGAGTGCCTGAGTCTGGCGTGGTGTGAGGTGTAGGCCCATGTAGGACTCCTGCTGTAAATGGTTCAGTATGAAAGTGTCCTGAGAGAGCAGAAAAGGAAGTAAGTACCATTAATAGGGCTGCACAATTGATCGAATTCCCATTGAAATATGGACATGTGCAACATCCATATCGCATTACAATATTTTGAAACGCATCTCAGTCGCGTGTAATGTCCTTTTAATAGTTTACTCGGTTTTTCTTTCTCCTCTTACGGCTGCTTCCCACACACACAAGAAACCCACCCCGTCACTCAAGCAGCACAGTTCCTCTTCTCTCTTAGATTCACTATACAGATGTAGGATCTTCATTTGAGACCGTTTGCTACAGCAGGAAAATAATCCAGTTCACCCAAGTGTTGATCGATATCGCATGTCAAATCACAGTATTTGATTGATTTATTTTTTCATCGTTATTGGATAATTTTTTTTGCCCATAGCGTGCAGCCCTATATTACCATATCTTTCTGACAGACCAAACATAAAATGGCCTCTTATTGATCCTAAACATTGCCTAAACTGTACACACTGACACTATCCAAACTAAACTCAAACTAGTGAAAATAGACACACAATATGCAACAGATGGGGATATTCTCACATTGTAGAGGCCTGGATTGTTGTCCATTAAGGAGTTAATCTGTGAGAAGATTTTGGTCGACTCAATCTGGTCCTTCTGACTTTGCACCTTCTGATGTGCCCAGCTCCTTCCCTGGGCTTGGGTCTGATGCTTACGAGTCATCGTTGGTACTTTTTGTGGGTTTGGCATGTTCTGCCCATTCAAGTCAAGGTTCTGAGCTGGCGGGTATGCACACTGGAGATTCCACTGTTGCTCATGCTGCTGTTGCTGGTAGCCATTTGTCTGCTGCTGCTGTTGGTAGAGTTGAACCTGCTGGAGCTGATGTTGCTGCAGTAGCAGCTCATCTTGTCGACGTACTCGGTTTTGCTGAGGTTGTCTTTGGTATGCTTGTTGTTGATCATGTTGCTGATGTGGGTACTGCTGGTGTGGGTGTTGCTGGTATTGTTGCCTTTGCTTCTCTAGCTGGTTCTGTGGAAGGTTTTGGTACACTTGTTTCTGTTGTTTTTGCTGTTGTCTTTGATGCTGTTCCTCTTGTGATTGATGTAGGTGTTGTTGCTGTGGGTTCTCACAATGGTTTGACCCTCTTTGATATTGCTGTTTTATGTCCAGGTCCTGACTTTCTGTCTGGACATGCTGGATCTGGCATTGATATAGTTGATTTGGGTGCTGGTACTGTTGTCGATGGTGATATTGCAGTTGTTGGAGGTTGTGTGTCTGTGGGAGCTGTAGCTGTGGGTGTTGTTGATGCCTGGATTTCTCTTGGTGTGGTGGTGTTTTTTTCGGTTCCTGGCTGGGTTGCTGCTGCCCCTCTGTCAGAGAATGCTGCTGAGCTGCTGGAGTACCTTCGTGTTGAGGTTGGCAGTGAGGATACCCTGGTGGCCTTGGCTCCTGTGGTAATTGGTTGGTGTTCAGGAGAACTCCCTTGGAATTGAAATAAGAGCAATACATCAAACAATGTCTTAATATGGAGTTCTATGAAACCATCTTATTAACAAAAACATCACTTCAATTCCAGTTTGTTTGATATACCTGAGTTATAGAAGATAACTTTGGAGACCCAACAGGTGAAAACTGTTTAGATTGGAGCCAGCGAGACTCTCCACCAGTGGGAACAACCAGTGGGCTGAGGGGAGTCCGCCTTCTTAACGAAGGCACCTGCGTCTGGCTAATTGGACGTGGGGAGCAGGATAGGGAAGAGGAGGAGCAAGAGCGAGATCCGCCAATCCCACTGCTGTAGCTACAGTGGCTAGTTGCGGATTGCATGGATAGGCCGCTTAGGGAAGAGCTGCTGAAGAAGGACTGGAGGGATTGGTTGCTAGGGGATGACTGCAGAGAAGAGTTGCTGAGTGACAAGTTCAAGGAGGTGGAGTTTAGAGAGCTGGAAAGGGAGTGGCTGCGCAGAGAGGCTTGAATATTTGGGTTGCTGTGGGAGGACTGGAGCAATGGGTTACTGTACGAGCCTTGGAGAGACAACGACAAACCTGAGAACACAAGGAAAGAAATGGACACAATCACCATATGAACCTACCTAAACCGACACCAACATACACTAAAAACGTAGCACACAGACAAACACACCTGGCATGGGAAATTCATCATCTCTGGCTTCAAGGTGAGCGGGAGTTCCAGGTAGGTGGCCAGTGCTACAGGCAGTGGGTTTGTGTGAGTCCCCACCTACTGGCTGTGGGGAGGGGAGGTGCAGGCTGGAGAGATCGGGCAAGGAGCCACTTGCATTGAGAGCGGAAGGGACATTGAGAGCCCTGAACTGCTGATCTGGCGAGGACAGGATGCTGGAGAAACCGCAAGAGAGAAGGATAGGAGAAAGGGAGGTGGTTCAGTCAGGGCACAGGGTTTGCCTTTCTTTTAGACAATATTCATTTGGAAAAGCAGAACATACTTTATACCAGGGACTTTATGCGATTTGACTCCAGTGGGAAGTGCAGGAAGCTAAGATGAGACAAACAATTAGCAAGGATGCATCAATGAGAAAAATAGTCTTCCATCTGCTAGAGCACATTGTGCAATACTGAACCCATTCGTATAGGAAATATGAAGCATTGTGGATGGTTACATTGGCAAGAATTAATACCTTTTTGGTATTCCTTAATGGCTTTTCCTCTTCAATGACATTCTCCTCAATTAGAGGCACTGGATATGGAAAACCTGAGGTGACTGGAGAGGAAACCATCAGGTGCAAAAATCTAATAGATTAATACATGATATAGGAAAGAACTCACTTTCAAGAGGCAGTTGCAAGAATTACCAAAGGAATAATACTGAAACACTGAACACAATACAATGACTAAATCAATACAACTGGCATTGTGGACTTACCATTGTGCCTGTTCTGTGAGATTAAAGGCTGCTGGTCCCCTGCGTGGGTGTTCCTCACACTGGTGTGCAGGGCCGAGTCTGAGTTGGTTCTGGGGAGGAGAGCACACATTTCAGAGGGGAAAGCAAGAGTGTAGAAGAACAGTAGAGAAACACGATGGGTACGTTGCTCACCTATTAAGTGCTGTTAAGGGAGGGTGCATCAAGTGGCTTTTGTCCACTGGAGAGCTGATAGACCAGTTCCTTTTTGGGTGACAGAATCAGTCGAAATATGTATTAGGATGTTTATTATTAAGTCTACAAAATGTATCATTTTGGATTGCGCCGACCCTTACCTTCTCAAGCTGGGTTCAAGTTGTGGAGACGGGTGAACTGAGCGGTAGGGAGAGTTGTCAATCTGTGAGGGAGTGTTAAGGCTATACAGAGTGCCCTTGGAAAACCTAGGCACAGGCCGACTGTTGGCAAACAATGGTACACAAAGTTGACGGGGCATTTCTTCTACAGTGTGTACATGATTAATCCCCTCTATCTGCTACTTAAGTGGATCAACAGTTAAAAGGGCTCCCGAGTGGTGCAGCAGTCTAAGGCACTGCATCACTACAGTCCCTGGGTCGAATCCAGGCTGAATCACATCTGGCCGTGATTGGAAGTCCCATAGGGCGGTGCACAATTGGCCCAGCGTCGCAAGGGTAAGCAGTCATTGTAAATAAGAATTTGTTCTCAACTGACTTGCCTAGTTAAATAAAGGTTTAATTTTAAAAAGGTCCAATGCATCTATTTTTACCTCAATATCAAATAATTTCTGGGTAACATACCTTACTAAGATTGTTTTCAATTTAAATGGTCAGAAAGTAACAAAAATAGCTTCTTGGCAAACAGACATTTTTCAAGCAAAAATTCTAATAGGACTGTCTAGGAATGGTTTGAGTGGTGAGGGGAAACCTGAAAACTAGCTGTTATTGGCAGAGAGGTTTGGAACACTCTTTCTTATTGGTTAATTAAGTCATTTACTGCTTGGTGACGTCACCAGGCAGCCAAAACTCCATCCCACTAAAACTGCCTGAAATATCAGCATGTCTTTTCTAACTCTTACACTAACGCCATTATTTATTTATTTCACTGTATCATTTCAATTTATAAATTCAGCAAAAGAAACGTCCCTTTTTCAGGACCCTGTCTTTCAAAGATAATTCGTAAAAATCCAAATAACTTCACAGATCTACATTGTAAAGGGTTTAAACAGTTTCCCATGCTTATTCAATGAACCATAAACAATTAATGAACATGCACCTGTGGAACGGTCATTAAGACACTAACAGCTTGCAGATGGTTGGCAATTAAGGTCACAGTTATGAAAACTTAGGACACTAAAGAGGCCTTTCTACTGACTCTGAAAAACATCAAAAGAAAGATGCCCAGGGACCCAGCTCATGTGCGTAAACGTACCTTAAGCATGCTGGAAGGAGGCATGAGGACTGCCAGGGCAATAAATTGCAATGTCCGTACTGTAAGACGCCTAAGACAGCACTACAGGGAGACGGGACGGGCAGCTGATCGTCCTTGCAGTGCAAGACCACGTGTAACAACACCTGCACAGGATCGGTACATCCAAACATCACACCTGCAGGACAGGTACAGGATGGCAACAACAACTGCCCGAGTTACACCAGGAATGCACAATCCCTCCATCAGTGCTCAGACTGTCCGTAGGCTGAGAGAGGCTGGACTGAGGGCTTGTAGGCCTGTTGTAAGGCAGGTCCTCAACAGACATCACCGGCAACAACGTTGCCTATGGGCACAAACCCACAGTCGCTGGACCAGACAGGACTGGCAGAAAGTGCTCTTCACTGACGAGTCTCGGTTGTCTCACCAGGGGCGATGGTTGGATTCGCGTTTATCGTCGAAGGAATGAGCATTAAACAGAGGTCTGTACTCTGGAGCAGGATCGATTTGGAGGTGGAGGGTCCGTCATGGTCTGGGGCAGTGTGTCACAGCATCATCGGACTGAGCTTGTCGTCATTGCAGGCAATCTCAACGCTGTACGTTACAGGGAAGACATCTTCCTCCCTCATGTGGTACCCTTCCTGCAGGCTCATCCTGACATGACCCTCCAGCATGACAATGCCACCAGCCATACTGCTCGTTCTGTGTGTGATTTCTTGCAAGACAGGAATGACAGTGTTCTGCCATGGCCAGCGAAGAGCCCGGATCTCAATCCCATTGAGCAGATCTGGGACCTGTTGGATCGGAGGGTGAGGGCTAGGTCCATTCCCCCCAGAGATGTCCGTGAACTTGCAGGTGCCTTGGTGGAAGAGTGGGATAACGTCTCACAGCGAGAACTGGCAAATCTGGTGCAGTCCATGAGGAGGAGATGCACTGTAGTACTTAATGCAGCTGCTGGCCACACCAGATACTGACCGTTACTTTTGATTTTGACACCCACTTTGTTCAGGGACACATTATTCAATTTCTGTTAGTCACGTCTGTGAAACTTGTTCAGTTTATGTCTCAGTTGTTAAATCTTGTTATGTTCATACAAATATTTACATTAAATTAGCTAAAAATAAACTCAATTGACAGTGAGGACATATATATATAAACTCAGCAAAAAAAGAAACATCCTCTCACTGTCAACTGTGTTTATTAAAAATATAAATATTTAATACATTTTAGAATAAGGCTGTACTTGTATTTATTATGGATCCCCATTAGCTGCTGCCAAAGCAACAGCTACTCTTCCTGGGATCAAGCAAAATGAAGGCAGTTTATACCATTTTAAAACATTACAACACTTTCACAGATTTCACAACACACTGTGATCCTTCAGGCCCCTACTCCACCACTACCACATATCTACAGTACTACAACCATGTGTATGTTATAGTGTGTGTGTGTGTGTGTGTTTGTGTGTGTGTGTGCGCCAATGTTTGTGTTGCTTCACAGTCCCCGCTGTTGCATAAGGTGTTTGTTTAAAAAAATCTAATTTTACTGCTTGCATCAGTTACTTGATGTGGAATAGAGTCCCATGTTGTCATGGCTCTATGTAGTACTGTGTGCCTCCCATAGTCTGTTCTGGACTGTGAAGAGACCTCTTGTGGCATGTGGGGTATGCATGGGTGTCCGAGCTGTGTACCAGTAGTTTAGACAGACAGCTCGGTGCATTCAACATGCACCTCTCATAAAAAGTAGTGATGAAGTCAATCTCTCCTCCACTTTCAGCCAGGAGAGATTGACATACATATTATTAATAATTGCTCTCGGTGTCCATCCTAGGGCCAGCCGTGCTGCCCTGTTCTGAGCCAATTGCAATTTTCCAAAGTCCTTCTTTGTGGCACCTGACCACACGACTAAACAGTAGTCCAGGTGCGACAAAACTAGGGCCTGTAGAACCTGCCTTGTTGATAGTGTTGTTAAGGTAGAGCATCGCTTTATTATAGACAGACTTCCTAATCTTAGCTACTACTGCATCAATATGTTTTGACCATGACAGTTTACAATCTAATGTTACTCCAAGCATATTAGTCATCAAAACTTGCTCAATTTATATTATTTATTACAAGGATTAGTCAAGGTTTAGGGTTTAGAGAGTTTTGTTCTAAATACAATGCTTTTAGTTTTTAAAATATTTAGGGCTAACTTATTCCTTGCCACCCACTCTGAAACTAACTGCAGCTCTATGTTGAGTGTTGCAGTCATTTCAGTCGCTGTAGTAGCTGGCGTGTGTAGTGTTGAGTCATCTGCATACATAGAAACTCTGGCTTTACTCAAAGTCAGTGGCATGTCGTTAGTACAATTGAAAAAAGCAAGGGGCCTAAACAGTTACCCTCTGGAATTCCTGATTCTAACTGGATTATCTTTGATAGGCTTCCATTAAAGAACACCCTCTATGTTCTGTTAGACAAGTAACTCTTTATCCACATTATAGCAGGGGGTGTAAAGCCATAACACATACATTTTTCCAGCAGCAGACTATGATCATCTACAAGTCCATGCTAGGTAAAGCTCCGCCTTATTTCAGTTCACTGGTCACGATGGCAACACCCACCCGCAGCACGCGCTCCAGCAGGTGTATCTCACTGATCATCCCTAAAGCCAACACCTCATTTGGCCGCCTTTCGTTCCAGTACTCTGCTGCCTGTGACTGGAACGAATTGCAAAAATCACTGAAGTTGGAGACTTTTATCTCCCTCACCAACTTCAAACATCTGCTCTCTGAGCAGCTAACCGATCGCTGCAGCTGTACATAGTCTATTGGTAAATAGCCCACCCATTTTTACCTACCTCATCCCCATACTGTTTATTTATTTACTTTTCTGCTCTTTTGCACACCAATATCTCTACCTGTACATGACCATCTGATCATTTATCCCTCCAGTGTTAATCTGCAAAATTGTAATTATTCGCCTACCTCCTCATGCCTTTTGCACACAATGTATATAGACTCTCTTTTTTTCTACTGTGTTATTGACTTGTTAATTGTTTACTCCATGTGTAACTCTGTGTTGTCTGTTCACACTGCTATGCTTCATCTTGGCCAGGTCACAGTTGCAAATGAGAACTTGTTCTCAACTAGCCTATCTGGTTAAATAAAGGTGAAATAAAAATAAAAAATAAAATCAATCATGTCAAAAGCTATATTGAATTCTAACAAGACAGCCCCCACAATCATTTTATCATCAATTCCTCTCAGCCAATCATCAGTCAGTGTAAGTGATGTGCTTGTTGAGTGTCCTTCCCTATAAGCATGCTGAAATTCTGTTGTCAATTTGTTTACTGTAAAATATCATTGTATCTGATCAAACACCATTTTTTCCAGAAGTGTACTAAGGGTTGGTAACAGGCTGATTGGTTGGCTATTTGAGTCAGTAAAGGGGGCTTTACTATTATATTCTTGGGTAGTGGAATTGCTTTATCTTCCCTCCAGGCCTGGGGGCACATGGTCTCTAGTAGGCTTAAATTGAAGATGTGGCAAATACGAGTGTTAATAACGTAACAAAATGTGGAAAAAGTGAAGGGGTCTGAATACTTAGCGAATGCAGTATACGGGGAAATCACTTTTTTGACTGCACTGGGCCTTTAACCTTAGACAGTAGTATGGCATTTGACCCTGCACGCTTTTACCAACAATAGTTGTTTGGTCATCTTGCCATATAGACAATAGGAAGTAGGCTACTGTAGATGTAAAGCAATAGTTCAACACATTATTGCAATATTGTGGTGAATTATTGCTTTACATCCACTGTTATGGTCATCCTCCATGCACGTCAGATATCTGGGGAGCATGGGAGGAAAACCATCATTTTTGTGTGCTTACTATACTACAGTTGCAAATGGCTAACTTTAGCATTTACCATTAGAAACCCTTTCCCTAAAAGCATCTGTTTCTGCTTTAGCCCCCCCATGTATTAACTTTAAGGCATGGGAGCCACGAAGCAATACAGACGTTTCACTAGCAGTGACCTCACTTCACTTTAAGGGACCCACCACTGGCTGCCCTTTGACTGACCATAAAGGATACATGTTTCCTGTTTGGCCTGACCGGAAAACTAAGCCGCCCCTCTCCTTGTGCCCACTCTGCCATTGGGTGAAGTCTTGAGGGGCAGCCATTGTCTGGACGACAGGGGAGCTGACCCTAACAGAGTCAGACAGATCAACAGTTCATTTGACTTTCAGTAGCCTGCATCATATAACCATTGCTATAGCCGGTATGTAATTAGGCTTATAAATGTAAATATAGTTTTTAGTAGGTAACTGTAGTTATAAGTAGTATGTAATGTAGTCATAAGTAAAATGTAAGTAATACATCTAACCTGTACATCTGAAATGCTTCTCCCAATCTGGTTGACATTGGGAAGAGAGCCTCCATAATAGGTGCCCAGGCTTCTGGCCTGCCGCGCTCTCTGGACCTGAATCTGAGACCCGGAAAGAGTGGGGAGATAAAGGAGTGAATAAAGATGACAACTACTTTAATTTAGTTGATTATCAGAAGAAGAAGAAAATTGCACTTACAGTTAGTTCTATAATAGTCTCAATGGTATAATGGAATTACTGGTGAATGTAAACCTCAGACAAAGTATATTCCGTATATAGTGACACTATAAGAGTGAATCAAGGCGACTGTCGGCTCGATCTCGGAAAGAATACCCTCTGACTGCCAACCCTTGGTATGAACATGGGAATCAGATACTGCAGGAGAAAGACCCTTGCATACTTTAAAAGCCCATGTGCAATAAACCATGAGTATAGCTGGGTACCATCTCCTACAGCCACTGTATTTTAAGGAAAGTGTTGCATGGTGGTTCGGTAACATGACTTGAGAGCCTTTGAATTCGGGTATTAATGATATGAAAAGTGTGGGCTATGTAAGAGGTCAAAGAGCTACCATAGTGCCATGAGGTCTTGGCTCCTCAGTTTCAGAGCATAGGGCTGCACCTCATTTCACGTGACACCAGAGACTTAATCAATAGGATACTGCATTGTGTTCACAACATTGAAAATTGCATCTCAATGTAGCCGAGCTATAAGAAGGACGGTGCGCTCTATAATGCAGAATAGGGAAACTCGAACTTGTGCACTTTACACATACTGTATCTCTATCATGTTTCAAACATATTTATTATACCCCTGTAGGGTTGACCCCCATTTAGTCGACTGGTCGATTGTTTGGTCGATAGGCTGTTGGTCAATTGAGACTTCTTTAGTCGAGGAGTAACAACAACAAGAATTATTATAATTGCATGGTGTACAAGACAACTGCTTGATTTGCGCCTGTCTGAGTGGACTAATCCATTGTGGAGGACATGGGGATGGCACAGTCCATCAATAAGACATGCTACTGTAATTCTATATGGTTATACAAGAACAATGGTGCAACACTAATGCAAATATCAGTTTAGAACAAATGCACTTTCTCCCACGTTGCATAGTGGTCACTGTCTGCAGTTCTGAGACATCAGTGCGCTGTTTTTCTCAACCATGTTGCTATGTGCATAATAGCAAAGTTAACCAGCATATTGGTGTTGAGAACACCATCGAGCTGTAGGCCAAAGAGCACATCCTGTTAAGTCTTAATACCATAGCTTACTTAGGCCTAATACAATAACTCTTCTCCCCCCCGTCAGGGACAGCCCTACACCCCTGGCAAAAAGCTCGAGTCGAATACACAGAAGGCAATTACATTCCAAAACGATAAAGTATCATATTTGTCACTTCTTAATACACTCACTGCACTGTGAGGTTGTAGTACTCCAACTGTGTAGTGGGACACGACACTCTCATAAAAATAGAATCGTATTTATATTTCCTATGGGCACAATAACAAATCAGGGCAACCCCTAGCCTAATAGACACCCCCATAAATAGCAACGTGGGGGCATATCCCATAAGTGTTAACATATTCACATTACCAGTGGTGGAAAAAGTACCCAATTGTCATACTTGAGTAAAGGTAAAGATACCTTAATAGAAAATGACTCAAGTAAAAGTGAAATTCTCCCAGTAAAATACTACTTGAGTAAAAATCTAAAAGTATTTGGTTTTAAATATACTTAAGTATCAAAAGTAAAAGTACAAGTATAAATCATTTCAAATTCCTTATATTAAGCAAACCATACCTCATCGTGTTCTTGCATTTTTTGTTTGTTTACAGATATCCACGGGCACTCTCCTATACTTACACATCATTTACACACAAAGCATGTATTTAGTGAGTCAGTCAGATCAGAGGCAGCAGGGATGACCAGGATGTACTCTTTTTAAGTGTGGGAATTAGACCATTTTTCTGTCCTGCTAAGCATTCAAAATGTAACAACTACTTTTGGGTGTCAGGGAAAATGTATGGAGTAAAAAGTACATCATTTTCTTTAGGAATGTAGTGAAGTAAAAGTTGTAAAAAATATAAATAATAAAGTAAAGTACAGATACCCCAAAAAACGACTTAAGTAGTACTTGCAAGTATGTCTACTTAAGTACTTTACACCACTGCATATTACGCAGGCTACCCAAAGAGTGCAATTTGTAATTCTAGCCTTGCAGGTTATGGGCAGCCTTGCACTCCATGCATCTGTATGGCAAATCAACAGGTGTGATAAGCATAAATGGTGTATAAATCAATATAACGCACATATTATGTTTAAAGGTTATATTAAGTAAGAGTGTTTTGAAGTTAAATTATATCGACACTTTGGACTAAACAGATTTGTCAACCGGCGTATTTGCAGTGAAAGTCTCTATAGTGCAAAATTAAACGCGATGCTTGGTATGGCCTGGAATTGATTGCGCCTCTGAAAAGTGAAAACAAAGTGCTCTGACTGTCGGGTGGTCAACATCACTGACGTTTGAATATTTTTGACAGCTTTATGGCGTCTCCTGTTTTATCAACACGAAGTTCGTAGGCCTGTCCTCTTGACTCACCCTGGTGGAAGTGATGTCCATCATAACCTCCTGGAAGGCTGCGGTGTCCTCAGCTTGTCGCTGGGTGAGGAGTGCTATCTTCTCGCTAAACTTTCGCGGATTGCAGGACCCATTACTAGATCCTGACCTCTGGCCAGCCCCGCAGCACCCATTTCCTGTGCCTGCAAGAAACATAACTGACCACAACTAGAGTACAGTTAACGAGACACAAGCCCCCGGAGAGAACAAGTTGCAACCCGTGACGGACCACTTTATGCACGTCGTTTCGAAAGGCATTGTGGGATATGGTGTTCTTTAATCGAAGAGTGACAAGTGTAAATAACTAAATTAAACTACAAGCCCATGCTTCATTTTTTTCATCACAGACAAAAACAACTTGGTGAATGTGGGATGTGAAGTTTTGGGTCCCATTACATTGTGACGAATTTGTAATTACATTTATTTTTTATTTTTTAAAGTAACCTTTATTTAACTAGGCAAGTCAGTTAAGAACAAATTGTTCTTTACAATGACGGCCTACACCTGCCAAATCTGGACGACAGCCAATTGTGCGCCACCCTATGAAACTCCCAATCACAGCCGGTTGTGATTCAGCCTGGAATCGAACCAGGGTCTGTAGCGATGCCTCTAGCACTGAGATGCATTGCCTTTGACTGCTGTGCCACTCGGGAGCCCATTTTTGTAGTGCATGTTTGCAGTCTCTCACAGATTGGCATTTCTAAAACAAATTAACTATGGCTAATGTATTAATGGTTTATAAACCAGTCAAAAGTTTGGACACTCCTACTCATTCAAGTTTTTTTTTTCTTGTACTATTTTTTCCATTGTAGAATAATAGTAAATACATCAAAACTATGAAATAACACATACGGAATCATGTAGTAACCAAAAAAGTATTATATCAAAAATACACTGCTCAAAAAAATAAAGGGAACACTAAAATAACACATCCTAGATCTGAATTAATGAAATATTCTTATTAAATACTTTTTTCTTTACATAGTTGAATGTGCTGACAACAAAATCACACAAAAATGATCAATGGAAATCATATTGATCAACCCATGGAGGTCTGGATTTGGAGTCACACTCAAAATTAAAGTGGAAAACCACACTACAGGCTGATCCAACTTTGATGTAATGTCCTTAAAACAAGTCAAAATGAGGCTCAGTAGTGTGTGTGGCCTCCACGTGCCTGTATGACCTCCCTACAACGCCTGGGCATGCTCCTGATGAGGTGGCGAATGGTCTCCTGAAGGATCTCCTCCCAGACCTGGACTAAAGCATCCGCCAACTCCTGGACAGTCTGTGGTGCAATGTGGCGTTGGTGGATGGAGCGAGACATGATATCCCAGATGTGCTCCATTGGATTCAGGTTTGGGGAACGGGCGGGCCAGTCCATAGCATCGATGCCTTCCTCTTGCAGGAACTGCTGACACGCTCCAGCCACATGAGGTCTAGCATTGTCTTGCATTAGGAGGAACCCAGGGCCAACCGCACCAGCATATGGTCTCACAAGGGGTCTGAGGATCTCATCTCGGTACCTAATGGCAGTCAGGCTACCTCTGGCGAGCACATGGAGGGTTGTGCGGCCCCCCAAAGAAATGCCACCCCACACCATGACTAACCCACCGCTAAACCGGTCATGCTGGAGGATGTTGCAGGCAGCAGAATGTTCTCCACGGCGTCTCCAGACTCTGTCACATCTGTCACGTGCTCAGTGTGAACCTGCTTTCATCTGTGAAGAGCACAGCGCGCCAGTGGCGAATTTTCCAATCTTGGTGTTCTCTGGCAAATGCCAAACGTCCTGCACGGTGTTGGGCTGTAAGCACAACCCCAACCTGTGGATGTCGGGCCCTCATACCACCCTCATGGAGTCTGTTTCTGACCGTTTGAGCAGTCACATGCACATTTGTGGCCTGCTGGATGTCATTTTGCAGGGCTCTGGCATTGCTCCTCCTGCTCCTCCTTGCACAAAGGCGGAGGTAGCGGTCCTGCTGCTGGGTTGTTGCCCTCCTACGGCCTCCTCCACGTTTCCTGATATACTGGCCTGTCTCCTGGTAGCGCCTCCATGCTCTGGACACTACGCTGACAGACACAGCAAACCTTCTTGCCACAGCTCGCATTGATGTTCCATCCTGGATGAGCTGCACTACCTGAGCCACTTGTGTGCGTTGTAGACTCTGTCTCATGCTACCACTAGAGTGAAAGCACCGCCAGCATTCAAAAGTGACCAAAACATCAACCAGGAAGCATAGGAACTGAGAAGTGGTCTGTGGTCACCACCTGCAGAACCACTCCTTTATTGGGGGTGTCTTGCTAATTGCCTATAATTTCCACCTGTTGTCTATTCCATTTGCACAACAGCATGTGAAATTTATTGTCAATCAGTGTTGCTTCCTAAGTGGACAGTTTGATTTCACAGAAGTGTGATTGACTTGTGAGTTACTATTGTGTTGTAAGTGTTCCCTTTATTTTTTTCCAGCAGTGTATAACTTTTAGATTATATTTCATTATATCACATGACAGTTTGATTTGTCATTATCTCAACAAATTCTTCACCTGGAATGCTTTCAATTAACAGGTGTTTTGTATCAAAGATCATTTGTTGGAATTTCTTTCCTTCTTTCATTCATTTGAGACAATCAGTTGTGTTGTGAAAAGCCAGCTGGCTAACAGAAGATAGCCTTACTGATTAGACCAAGTCCACTGGAAGAAAGCTCAAATAAGCACTCAAATGAAGTCCATCATTGATTTGTTTGAAGGTTAGCTCAATCTGGAAAATGTCAAGAACTTTGCTTCTTCGTATCAGTTGTAAAAACCATCAAGTGCTAGATAAACTGTGCTCTTGTTTAGGTTTAGAAAAGTAATACCCAGTTAGCTCTTAGAGTGATTATCTTAATTTACCAGCCTAGATTGCTAGATCAAATAAATGTCTGTAAGAGTGATGTAACAGACACATGTCAACATCAACTGTTGGAAACTATTTTTGTAGTCCGTGATTTCCGTAAACCCTGCCACATACGTCTCGTGAGCTGTTGAAATGCGACTCCACCTTGTCCCTGTACAAAGAGCAAGATTGCTTGTTTGATTGCCTTGTGGAATGGGCATTAACTGGTTGAAATCTGTTTATATTCAAATTTCTGATTTTCCCAACCACTTTCCATGGTTAAATGCAAAGTAGTTGAACGGATGATTCTGCATGTTTTGCTCAAATGCCGTGAAGCATCCAGGAGTGTCTGGTTAGGGGGTTTTAATGGTCACAGTGGGATTTATTTAGAATCTCACAATTAATGATGATGGCTACCACAAGCATTCTGCAGCAATACGCATCCCATCTGGTTTGCGATGTTGTACTCAGATTTGTTTTTCAATAATAAAATGAACCAACACACCTCCAGGCTGTGATCAAAACAATCTTGACCAAGAAGGAGAGTGATTGAGTGCTGATCAGATGACCTGGTTCCACAATCACCTGACATTCTGTTTGAGATGGTTTGTTTTAGATGAATTGGACCAAGATGTGATGGGTCAGATTTGCCAGAAGTGCTCAGCATATGGGGAACTCCTTCAAGACAGGGAAAAGCATTAGAGTAGCAGTGGTCAAAGAGTATTGCAATGCCAAGAGTGTGCAAAGTTGTCATCAAGGCAAAGCATACTTTGAAAAATCTCAAATCTATTTTGATATGCTGGTTACTATATGGTTCCATATGTTATTTCAAATTTTGTAGTCTTTGTTAAAAAATCTCCAGTTACAAATAAATGAGAACCCAATGAGTATGGTTTCCAAACTTTGACAAATAAACCTCACCATAGAACAAATAAAATAATATCTAATTGTATGGCCATCTTGGTGTACAACAGGTGACTTGAGGGGGAATGCTCACCCAGCCCTGTATTAACCAACAATTCAGTTTTAAGAAAATAGAGTCAAGAAATTGATTTACTACATAAACTAGATCGGGTGAGACAGGGGGAGGAAAGAGTTCCTGTATGTTGTTATGATTACACAATGAGTCGTAACAAGAGAGAGTTCAGTTTTTCCTCTTCTCAGGATATGTTTATGTCTGTCGCCGCAGAAGACATGGAGAAGGTCCTTGGTGGCTGGACCTATTTTGACAACATTATCCCGATAGCCATGTTTGAAACTGAGCTAATCCTAAAATCTCTGATGTCTCTCTGGAAGGCAACCCTTGCTCCATTATTATTTTAATAAACATTTCTCTGCCAATAACCTTATAAAAAATGATTGTCTATATTGAATAAATCATTTAAACTTTCACAGAGTGGTTGGAAAATGTGCAGGTCTACCCCTGGCCAATGACTTCTCAAAAGCTAATTCTGTCAGGAGTCAGTTGTTTTGGGTCCAATCAATGTAATTAGAAAAGTCCATTGTAACAATAACGATGGTTCGAACAGAGGATCCACTTTGGGAAAGTCGTATTCCTGGTACAATGTTGGTAAATGTGACATTGTTCTTATAAATAAAGTAGTTGTTCCTGGTTGTATTTAATTAATTTTCAGTAATCTTATGGCTTAGAAATAATACATAAAAAACTAAATACTGCATAGTTTCCTAATATTCCGCTTGCCGTGCGGTAGCAGAGGGAACAGTCCATGACTTGGGTGACTGTAGTCTTTGACAATTTTTGGTCCTTCCTCTGACACTGCCTGGTATACTGGTCCTGGATTGCAGGAAGCTAGGCCCCAGCGATGTACTGGGCTGTACGCATTACCCTCTGTAGCGTCTTATGGTTGGATGCCGAGCAGTTGCCATACCTGGCTTTGACGCAACCGGTCACCAAGGAACTTGAAACTCTTGACCCCCTCCACTACAGCCCTGTCGATGTGATTGGGGGCATGTTCGGCCCTCCTTTTCCTGTAGTCCACAATCAGCTCCTTTGTCTTGCTCACATTGAGGGAGAGGTTGTTGTCCTGGCGCCACACAGCAAGGTCTCTGACTTCCTCCCTATAGGCTGTCTCATCATTGTCGGTGATCAGACCTACCACCGTTGTGTCGTCAACAAACTTAATGATGGTGTTGGAGTCATGCTTGGCCACACAGTCGTGGGTGAACAGGGAGTACAGGAGCGGACTAACCACACAGCCCTGAGGGGCCCCCTCAGTGTTGAGGATCAGCGTGGCAGATGTGTTGTTGCCTAACCTTAACACCTGGGGGCGGCCCGTTAGGAAGTCCAGGATCTAGTAGCGGAGGGAGGTGTTTAGTCCCAGGGTCCTTAGCTTAGCGATGAGCTTTGTGGGCGCTATGGTGTAGAACGCTGAACTGTAGTCAATGAACAGCATTCTCACATACAGTGGAAAGAAAAAGTATGTGAACCCTTTGGAATTACCTGGATTTCTGAGTCACAACAATAGACAGAGTGTGCTTTGTGGTGTACAGCAGGTCAGCCATCAGGGGGAGACTCGCCGAGAGTCAGCTAACCTGGAGTCCCATCTATGAGATGAGATTGAAGATGTTGATTAAAACTGCCTTGCCCTATAAGAAATACTCACAAAATTTGAGCTTGCTATTCACAAGAAGCATTGCCTGATGTGAACCATGCTTTGAACAAAAGAGATCTCATAAGAATTAAGATGAAGAATTGTTGACTTGTATAAAGCTGGAAAGGGTTACAAAAGTATCTATAAAAGCCTTGATGTTCATTAGTCCATGGTAGACAAAATGGTCTATAAATGGAGAAAGTTCAGCACTGTTGTTACTCTCCCTAGGAGTGGCCGTCCTGCAAATATGACTGCAAGAGCACAGCGCAGAATGCTCAATGAGGTTAAGAAGAATCCTACAGTGTCAGATAAAAACGTACAGAAATCTCTGGAACATGCTAACATCTCTGTTGACAAGTCTACGATACGCAAAACACTAAACAATAATGGTGTTCATGGGAGGACACCACGGAAGAAGCCACTGCTGTCCAAAAAAAACATTGCTGCACGCCTGAAGTTTGCAAAAGTGTACCTGGATGTTCCACAGCGCTACTGGCAAAATATTCTGTCGACAGATGAAACTACAGTTGGATTGTTTGGAAGGAACACACAACACTGTGTGGAGAAAAAAGGCACAGCACACCAACATCAAAACCTCATCCATTCTGTAAAGTATGGTGGAGGGAGCATCATGGTTTGGGGCTGCCTCATTGCCTGGTCAGCTTGCTATCATCGACTGAAAAATGAATTCCCAAGTTTATCAACACATTTTGCATGACAATGTTAGGCTATCTGTCTGCAAATTGAAGCTCAACAGAAGTTGGGTGACGTAACAGGACACAAGGACCCAAAACACAGAAGTAAATCAACAACGGAATGGCTTCAACAGAAGAAAATACGCCTTCTGGAGTGGCCCAGTCAGAGTCCTGACCTCAACCCGACTGAGATGCTGTGGCATGACCTCAAGAGAGCAGTTCACACCAGACATCTCAAGAATATTGCTGAACTGAAACAGTTTTGTAAAGAGGAATGGTCCAAAATTCCTCCTGACTGTTGTGCAGGTCTGATCCGCAACTACAGAAAACGTTTGGTTGAGATTATTGCTGCCAAAGGAGGGTCAACCAGTTATTAAACACATACTTTTCCCACCCTGCGCTGTGAATGTTTACACGGTGTTCGATAAAGGCATGAACACGTGTAATTGTTTGTGTGTTATTAGTTTAAGCAGACTGTGTTTATCTATAGTTGTGACCTAGATGTAGATCAGATATAATTGTATGACCAATTTATGCAGAAATACAGGTAATTCCAAAGGGTTCACATACTTTTTCTTGCCACTGTAGGTGTTCCTTTTGTCCAGTTGGGAAAGGGTAGTGTGGAGTGCGATTGAGATTGTGTCATCTTTGGATCTGTTGGGGCGGTATGCGAATTGGAGTGGGTCTAGTGTTGCCGGGATGATGGTGTTGATCATAATGTACGATAGAAGTGTGTATCTACCATTGTTTATGAACAGACACAGCCATGGTCTACCAGTATCTATACTGTAATAACAGTATTGGGGACACAGTGTACCTGTATCCCCAATACCCTCATGTACCCACCTATATATCAGGTATTGGGGACATGCATTGGCTACAGTCAACTGGAAATGAAGTAGGCATAGATTTGATCTGACATGAACAAATATCAGGTTAGATACTATAGGACCATATTACACATAAGCCCAAAATATACATTTGAACAAAAGTGAAATAAAGTAGGAGGTCAACATGGGGCCAGTGAGCTACGATTTTGTTGAATTATAAGGATTTTCATTGGAGGGGGTGGAGTGCTGCAGTGTTCTCTGTATATTGTGAGCAGTTCAATGCACTATTCTCAGAGCCAGGTAGAATATAGACAAAATAGGGCATGGTGGACCTGGGTGGACCGGCCCCTGGTCATTTCAGTTATCCAGACTCTGGCATTTAAATAGGTTTTCAGTTCTTTCACTATCAGCAGACCTAGACACGTTATTTTCCCTGAACAGATAGGTTTAACACAGGATTGTTTACAAGTTCGCCAGTTTGCGTTCTAGACAAGCGCTAGAGGGAGCTGTCGCTAATGACACCGGGTCAACCAGGCTGGAACGCATTTGATGACGTACCCTTACGTATTCATTCGCGTTTCCAACATGACTCAAAATGGAGGTGCACTTCTCCACTAAACGGCTATTCAGGGACTGAACGAAAACAACAAGATCACACGAAGTCTTTGTGAGACATCTGTTAAGGTTTGCTTTTCAACGAATAATATCTAACATTACATTTGTGTGGTCAATTATTTCAGCATGCTAATTAGAAGGGGTTCCGGTGACTAAGTTATGCTACTAACGTTAGCCGTCTTCTCGCTATGTTAGCTAGTAAACCTAAACCCCCGCCAGGCTAACGAGACTAGCGACTCTACTGGGAACAAAATAGCCGGCTGTTAATCATGTTGCTTTGTATGTCTTGCTTGCTAGTTATTGCCTAAACCAAGTTATGATCGTACTACGTTACTAGCTATAATCAAATGATTAGCGGCACGATATCAAACTAACCTATTATTTAAGTTACCTTTTAACTAGGTAACCGTTAGCTAGTTAAGTTCCATAACTTGATTTTAGAACTGTTGCCAGCTGTTCGCTAGCTAGTTAGCAACAACACTAACCTGAAAGCGACCCGCATTGTCTGCTTTGTTAATATGTTTATGCAGCAATTACCTAATATTACTAATGGAAAGATGAGATAATGGTTGAAGTCCAGTCGACTGGCGGAAGGTTTGCTGCATTGTCTCATTCATTACTGAGTGAACAGAGAGAGATGGCTGGATACGTTTTTTCATCATTAAGTCGGTTACAGATGTTTAACTAGTTAGCGTAATGCTTTGTTCAGCAGACCCTGCCCACATAGGTAGGTGTCCACAGTCAACCTACGGCGTATCTGTTGGGGGGAGTAGTTTAAATGACTGGAAGACAGCGTATGAGGTCCAGCCCTAGGCTAGGGAGGAAAACACATTTGAACTTGAACCATCATGCTTCCATTGAACATGTAACGTTAATGCGATTAACAGTGGCATCTAGATAAGCTTCTTTGTTAAAGTGTCTTAGTGGTTGCTAATTATAAATGGGCTAAATGGATGTTTGGTTGTTGAACATGGGCATTCCCCGTTGCCCAATGTTTCAGTCTCTTATTATGGTAGTGGTTTGATTGTGTAACAGGTTTCAGCCATTTTGGACCATAGAGAATAATTCCCCGATGACAAGCTTCAGGCCTTGGTTGTAATTGTGGCACACACCACACACACCTGCATGGGGAGGATGGAGAGCGATTGCAGGATCCCCATGTCGTGCTTGAGGCCCAGAATCCTGGCCTTGCATGCACTCTTCTGGGTTTTGGTGTCTCTCAGGTGAGTGTGCTGGTGTCATCCTTTTTGCTGATAAGCCTTTATGCTCGACATTGCTTCAGAGCTTAACCCTCATTACTGTCTCTTTCAGAGTGTTTGGTGCAGCTCTGCTGAGTGAGGAGAAGACCACAGGTGCTATACTTTTTTATCAGTATTTGATAAGAATGAGTTGGAGAACATGAGTACAGGATTGATGTGGTGCTGCAAACATAAATGCCAGTGACTGCTCATACATTGTTTGTAGAGCAAGTTAGCAACACAGTTCACAGAGAAGCACATGTTTGTGTGGGGCTGATAGAAGCTCCAGTTTACTTCACTCGTGTCAATGGTATAAACAAAAGTGTGTCACTGGTCATGTCATTCACCATAATTTCTGTCAAAACTATTCCCAGTCCTTTTCAGACACTGATTCGAGGCATTGTGTTTCGCCTGTGTTTTAGTGGCCAGGCCGGTAACCACCCCCTGTTGGCAGATGGAGGAGTTTGTGGTTGCAGTGGAATGCTCCCGGTGCAACACTTTCCAGTCGGTGAGATCTCTCTCTTTGTCATCTCCCTCCCCACACTTCTCCTTACATTTCCTTTCTTCCGCCAATAGTTATCTGGTTAATAGACAGTTTATTATTGGGAGATGTGAATATCTCTCTAAACATGAATGCAGTATATTCAATATATGCTATTAATGTAGTCGTGTTTTATGCTACCTCACAGTCCATGGTTGCTTATGACAGTGGACTTCAAGCTGCAACAAGCCCTTTTAACTGTAAGCTATAGAGAATACTGGGATACTCTTATCTGATTTTAAAGTAGGCAGGTTTAAGCTAGCCCAGTGAAAGAGAAAAACAGTCTGTTATTATAACCTGGTTTAGGACACTTCCAAGCTAAACACAAACCCTCTCTCCAACTTTTCTGTTGGGCTTGAATATCCAGTGTAGACCCATTGAATTCCCTTGCACCTTCCACCAACATGTTACTGTCATGAAAACATTGTTTTCTGTGTCTGATACATCATTTTCAACAGTTTGTAGACTAGATGCCCTTAACCATCCTGTCCTCCCTCTAGAAGTCGTGGGCAGCATGTATTCAGACGGGATACGTGGAGAGGATCAACTGCACCAAGTCTAATAAAGATGAGTACAAGAGGTGAGTCCCCACCCCTACAACTTCGATTTCCATTTCGTTGTGATCTTGTGATGCCGAGCTTGTCTCTTGATTTCACAGGTTGAACCTAGATCTTGTGTGAATTGATGTCATTAACCAGACTTTAGATAAGTTATCTTAAGAAAACACTATGAAGTGCTTTTTCATAACAGATTACAGGAGACAAACTCAAATGTTAGACTGCTGCACAGACTGATTTTTAAGGTTGAATAAAGATTTTTGTGATTTGCTTTTACACATGATAATAACGATTCTGTCAAGCTTTCCATCATGTATACGCTTGTTTCCCTTCTGCTCGTAGCTGCCGCTCTACCCTGATGGAGGAATACCTTTTCTGGAAGTTTGAAGGAGCCACGTTGGGCCTCACCGTACTGTTTGCGCTCATAGTGGTCGCTAGGCAACGTTCGCTGGACCGGCTTGCCTCCGAGAAAGTCCGCAGGCAGATCGAGTCTATCTAGCGCAATACACCAGAGTGAAGAGACTAGTAGAACTCACCATGGTGGCTCATCTCAACATTTCAAACTGTTAAGAATTACCACAGCCGCTCCATTTCAACAGCATGGGGGTCTGGAGAACGTAACGTTCAATGGGCCAGACTTACTAGAAAACGGTTTCACTTTTTGGGGGGGGGGGTTGAAGAAATTAGGCCTGACAGTAACGAGCTTATAAAATCAAGATTGACAGTGAAACTCCAGCTCTAATTTTAACCCGCCAAAGCACAAATGGTGAACAGTGTCTGGCGTTTTGTCAATGGAATGAATAACTCTAAAGGGAATGGCTCTTCTGAGCAGGCAACTTGCAGTACTTTGATCTGGACAAAGTGATGAACGGGAACTGACTGCATTCTAAGTAGCAGACAACTGATGGATTAGTTCAAGCCACATACATTTCTTTGACATCTTTTTGGGTGGGTGGGGGTGGGGGTGGGGGTTATAAAGTGGACTGAAACCTGTGAATATACAGAATTGTCTGACAAATGCCAGAGGTGTTTCTGGCACACGTTTCTGTTCTCTGAGAGAACCAATAATCTCATCTAGTGTCAAATGCCCTGTCTGACTTGGAAACATGGCCTAATAACTAGGTCTGTGACTCAAGTGGATCTAGAATCTGTCTTATAGGGGGATGAGTGTTGCAGTGTTACTGTGTACTGTTGTATGAGTTTCATGCTGCAGTGCTGTTTTTCACCTCCATGGGATTCATATTTCCAAGATTCAGTATTGGTGTTCTGCCAAAAGTCTATAATCACTAGGTTGTGAAAGGTAAAATCCTGTGTGTTTGGAGATTCCAGGCATGGTTCTAAACACAAACACTGACATTTGACTACTTTTTCACAAGAGTATAGCATTATCCAATACACACAAACAAACTGCACATATTTCTTTCTGTTTTCATTCATTTAAAAACTTAGTTGCATTTCCACTGATGGAGATTCACTTTTTTCGACTCCCCTAGTATGCTCCTAGTAACATTGGTCTCTGAGCTCAGTGATTGCCAGTATTTTCATGATTTTATCATGGTTTTACATTTAAACTGTAAATAATGTATTTTTAGGAATTGTAACATGTGTTTTCCAGCCTCAGCAGCTCACAAAGAGTTGAGAATTCTGCAAGAATAAATGGAAAATCGGACAACAGTTAATATGTGTTTTTGTTGTAATTAAATAGGGTAACACTTCACACCCAGCGACATGACACGATCATAACAGTTGATATTATCTGTTATATGGTCATAACACTGTCCTGACGCATGCATTTACGCCTGTTGTGACATATTGCATGGCTGGGTATGACGCGTGTCAACCCACATTTATTCAAATGTTTTTCTTTCCCCACCAACAATTTATTTTGTTTGTTGCTTAAGTCCTTTGTTTTCGTTGTAATGAATTCTTTAGTCGTGATTTTTTTTCTCCATTTGAAATTACTTGCAGATAATACACTTTATGACACTGTCTTGAAGCATTATGACCATCCTGTGTGACTTTACTTGGACTAAAAGTATAAAGTAAAAGCTATACATCAGATTCCTCCATATTACGCTAATGGCACAATCCCTCCTTTTTTTCCCCCTTTACGGACAGGCACATTTCAACACCCATTTACGAATGTAGTATTTGTGTTTCGTGAGTCCGCCAGATCAGAGGCTGTAGGTATGTGTTATATTGATAGGTGTGTGTGTGAATTGGATCATAAGTCTCTCCTGCCTGAGCATTCAAAATGTAATGACTACTTTTTGGTGTCAGGTAAAATGTGTGGGAGTAAAAAAGTACATATTTTCTTTAGGAATGTAGTGGAGTGAAAGTAGAACTAGTAATTTACAGACCCCCAACCCCCCCAAAAAAACAGCTTATGTGATACTTAAGTCAAAATACTTTAAAGTTCTTACCACTGCTGTAAGCCAGATGGGCCTCTCACGTACATTCCCTTATGTCAATCATCAGTCCAAAAAAGTGTCTTGTCCTGCTCCTGATATCTGCTCCTGCATTCATCCCAGCATCAGCAACATAGCATTGGGTAGGTGCATGTCTGACATCAATGTGTGCGCAATTACAATGATTTAATATGGTAAATTTCAGAAAATGTTTAAAACATACTGTTGACAAGTAGGCTATGTTGTAATGGTATGTTTTGTGGGTTTTGAAACTTATGTAGGTGTCACAACCAGCCATAAAGTAACTACCGTGGTAGGTTTTTTTTGTGGGATTTGACACTTATGTTGGTGTCATAACCAGTCATAAAGTAATGCAATATATGTCACAACAGGACCAAAAAGGTCTCATGACAGTTTTATGACCCTATTATGACAGGCTGTTATGGCATGGTTATGATGTGTAATGATGCGTGGTAGGGATAATATAAGCAATATATGTCACAACAGTTTGTGATGTACTGGGAAAGTGTTCCTTGTATTTTTATCTTTAAAATGTGCATTTATTTAATTGTCAAAACAGTTTGACGGGAGACAAACAGCACAACAGACAAAGACAATTTAAATTGAACTCTACAGACTCCTCAGAAAGAAGTATTTACACTTTGATGCTCTTGGACAGCGGCAAATATGGCCATGTTGAGCTCCATCTTTGACCGAACAGTACTTGCCCACGTTGGAATTGCACTGAAAGAAAAGTACATGACAAAATTGATTCCATTGTTGATTTGTGTGTGCTAGATTGCACCGATGCCAAACAAGGGTACTGTGTAGTTGGTGGGGGTTTCCAATGAACCACTAGATGTCGCACTGGTACCACAATCAAACTGAAGGCTAACAAGAGTAACTTGGGGCCCTACTCAATCAAAGCTGGTAGTCCAAACTGGGTTTTGATTGGGCCCGTGGTTTATAAAATACTAAAATTAGAAAAAGGGTCAACTACTAAAAATATGTTGTCCAACTGCATTTTTGACAAATCAGCTCAACAGAAAAGCAGATCTAGGAATCATAAAAAAATGGTTAGTTACAGCCAATAATGTACCAGAATTGTGATTCTCCTTCTGCGTAGACGTTGACATACTCCCGGAAGGCGGTTGAACTTGTTTCTCAAAACTGAGGAAGATATTGCCCTCTGAAGCTGTCCCCTATCATGGACAGGGACACCCAACTAGAATAGAAGAGTGAAAATGACTTGGCTATATTGGGGCCGAGACCAAAGGCCTAATCATCATAGTCCATAGTACCATTAAACAATTATGTTCACTAGACGGAATTGATTCATATAATAAAGTAAGCCTTATATTAAATGACTATGCTGTTTAAATCATAGCCAGGATATCTAACCAAACTCACCTGTTTATGCTTGCGTGAGTCTCGTGTTTCCAACGACGGAACGTCTGGTAATCTTGCCTCTACTCCGACAGACAGAAAGTGCACACATAGAACACAACACATCAGCAGAAACAGCACAGTGAAATTCGTCATAGCGTGATTTCCACTAAATTGTCAGACAGTGGCACTGCTGATCTGTACGCATCAGAATGAGTGGCGGAGTGATTCACTACGCGCGAGAGCTCTCCAATGTGCTGAGCGCATTTCAGCTCAACCAATTTGACTCCGATGTCCACAAACAATATTTTGTCTCGACGTCAATAGCAGACGCTATTGCCGAACCTCTTTAACAAGCACACTGCCCAGTGTGCGCAAACACTCTCCTAGATGCACGGTAATCTTTCCTTTTCTAAACGGGTTTAATGATCACATGACGTCCGTTGCAAATTACACTTTGACAGGTTGACACAAGCTGTAGGCCTTGGCGTTTAGCTCAAATGAACCAACCACGGTGTAGACTATATCCACAAGACAGAGCAAACATGGCCTATTAGCCTATCACACAATTTCCTTTAGTTAATCTACAGCGCTTTCATGTACATGTCTGATCATTTTCTTAAAGGTCCAATACAGCCGTTTTTATCTCAAAACCAAACCATTTCTGGGTAACAACCTTATTAGCCAGGTCTCCCCTCCAATTGGCAAAGATTCAATATTCTTGCGAATGTTTAAAACATCTGCATAAAACAATATGTGCATTTCCCCAAGTGTTTCCATTAAATTGACTTGTTGCGGATATAAGCTTTATGACATAGTGTACATGAAGATACGTTGCAGTTAAATTCCCATTGCATTGTCAACTCTACTGATGGTTTTGGCACAAAAAAAATGTGGCATTATATAGTGAATGTGCCCACTCTGGTCTTGGCATGTGCGCTCTAGCCAACAGATTGCAGATACAATGCGGGTATAACCTGTTACATAATGAGATTAATTATCGGGGGTCTTATAATTTGTCAAATGGCAGCCACGCAACGATCATTATGAAGAAGAAGGAGCATCAAGCTCATCACCATGGACTTTCATCAAACTCGGAAGTTCATTATCATTTATTTAATTTGTAGCCTAAAAAACTACATGCTTTTCTGAGTCATAGTGCGAGGGACCACACACCATATCATCGAGAGACTCCTCCAAGTTTACTTCGATATTTACAGTTAAATGGCGCTGACAGAGATGGTCGCCTCACTTCGGAATATTAGGAAACTATGCAGTATTTAGTTTTTTATGTATTATTTCTAACATTGTTACCCCAGGAAATCTTAAGTCTTAGTATATACAACCAGGAAGAACTATTTGATATAAGAACAATGCCAATTTACCAACATTGCGACCAGGAATACGACTTTCCCAAAGTGGATCCTCTGTTCGAACCATCGCCCAGGACAATGGATCTAATTCCAGTAGTCGACCCAAAACAACGACGTTGCAGAAGGGGCAGTCGAAGTGGCCACCTGGCCAGGCTCCGTAGACCTGCACATCCGCCCACCACTCCGAGTATACTACTAGCCAATGTCCAGTCTCTTGACAAGGTAGACGAAATTCGAGCAAGGGTTGCCTTCCAGAGAGACATCAGAGATTTTAACATTCTCTCTTTCACGGAAACATGGCTCTCGGGATATGTTGTCAGAATCGGTCCAGCCACCGGGCTTCTCCATGCATCGCGCCGACAGACATAAACATCTCTCTGAGAAGAGGAAGGGCGGGGGTGTATGCTTTACGATTAACGACTCATTGTGTAATCATAACAACATACAGGAACTCAAATCCTTCTGCTCACCCGATCTAGAATTCCTTACAATCAAATGCCGGCCATTTTACCTACCAAGAGAATTCTCGTCAGTTATAGTCACAGCTGGGTACATTCCCCCTCAAGCAGACACCAAGATGGCCATCAAGGAACTTCACTAGACTATTTGCAAACTGGAAACCATACTTCCTGAGGCTGCATTTATTGTAACTGGAGATTTTAACAAAGCTAATTTGAGAATAAGGCTACGTAAATTCGACCAGCATATTGATTGCACTATGCGCATGCGCAATACCCTCGACCACTGCTACTCTAACTTCCCTGATGTATGCAAGGACCTCCCCCACCCACCCTTCTGCAAATCTGACCACGATGCCATCTTGCTCCTTCCGTCTAAAAGAAAGAAACTCAAACAGAATGTACCAGTGACGAGAACCATTCAACTCTGGTCCGACCAATCGGAAGCCACGCTTCAAGATTGTTTTGATCACACGGACTGGAATATGTTCCGGTCAGCCTCTGAGAACAACATCGACCAATGTGCTGACTCGGTGACTGCGTTTATAAAGAATTTAATTGGAGATGTTGTACCCACTGTGACTATTAAAACCTACCCTAACCAGACACCGTGGATGGATGGCGGCATTTGAGCAAAACTGAAAGCTCGATCCACCGCATTTAACCATGGAAAGAGGTCTGGGAATATGTCTGAATATAAACAGTGTAGTTATTCCCTCCACAAGGCAATCAAACAAGCAAAATGCCAGTACAGGGACAAGGTGGAGTCGCATTTCAACAGCTCAGACACGAGACGTATGTGGCAGGGTTTACGGGAAATCACGGACTACAAAAATAAATCCAGCCACGTAACGGACACCGACATCACGCTTACAGACAAACGAAACAACTTCTTTGCCCGCTTTGAGGATAATACAGTGCCACCATCGTGGCATGCTAACAAGGACTGTGCTCCCCCCTCCTTCTCCGTGGCTGACGTGAGTAAAACATTTAAACGTGTTAACCCCCGCAGGGCTGCTGGCCCAGATGGCATCCCTAGCCGCATCCTCAGCGCATGCTCAGACCAGCTGGCTGGTGTGTTTACAAACATATTCAATCATTCCCTATCTCAGTCTGTTGTCCCCACATGCTTCAATATGGCTACCATTGTTCCTGTACCCATGAAGGCAAAGATAACTGAACTAAATGACTACCGCCCTGCTGCACTCACTTCTGTCATCATGAAGTGCTTTGAGAGACTAGTCAAGGATCATATCACCTCCATCTTACCGGCCACCTTAGACCCACTTCAGATTGCATACCGCTCACACTGCCCTATCCCATCTGGACAAGAGGAATACCTATGTAAGAATGCTGTTAATTGATGACAGCTCAGCATTCAACATTATAGTACCCTCCAAGCTCATCATCAAGCTGGAGACCCTGGGTCTCAACCCTGCCCTGTTCAACTGGGTCCTGGACTTTCTGACGGGCTGCCCCCAGGTGGTGAAGGTAGGAAACAACATCTCCACCTCGCTGACCCTCAACACTGGGGCCTCACAAGGGTGCGTGCTCAGCCCCCTCCTGTACTCCCTGTTCACCCATGACTGTGTGGCCATGCACACCTCCAACTCAATCATCAAGTTTGGAGACGACACAACAATAGTGGGCTTGATTACCAACAACGACGAGACAACCTACAGGGAGGAGATGAGGGCACTCGGAGTGTGGTGTCAGGAAAACAACCCCTCACTCTACGTCAACAAAACAAAGGAGATGGTCGTGGACTTCAGAGAACAGCAGAGGGAGCAGCCCCCTATCCACATCGAAGGGACAGCAGTGGAGAAGGTGGAAAGTTTTAAGTTCCTCAGCATACACATCACGGAGAAACTGAAATGGTCCACCCACCTGAGAAGGAGCTGAGAAGGAGCAGCAGCGCCTCTTCAACATCAGGAGGCTGAAGAAATTTGGCTTGTCACCAAAAACCCTGACAGACTTTTACAGATGCACAATCGAGAGCATACTGCCGGGCTGGTACGGAAACTGCACCACCCTCAATCGCAAGGCTCTCCAATGGGTGATGCTGTCTGCACAACACATCACCGGGGGCAAACTACCTGCCCCCCATGACACCTACAACACCCATTGTCACAGGAAGGCAAAAAAGATCAAGGACATCAAACACCCGAGCCACTGCCTATTCACACAGCTACCATCCAGAAGAGGAGGTCAGTACAGGTGCATCAAAGCTTGGACCGAGAGACTGAAAAACAGCATCTATCTCAAGGCCATCAGACTGCTAAACAGCAATCACTAACTCAGAGAGGCTGCTGCCTACATTGAGACCCAATCACTGGCCACTTTAATAAATGGATCACTAGTCACTTAATACAATGACACTTGAAATAATGGCACTTTAATAACGTGTACATATCTTACATTACTCATATCACATGTACAGTATATACTGTATTTTATACCATCTATTGCACCTTGCCTATGCCGCTCGGCCATCGCTCATCCATATACCTACATGTACATATTCTCATTTTAGCCCTTTAGATTTGTGTGTATTAGGTAGATGTTGGGGAATTGTTAGATTACTTGTTAGAAATGACTGCACTGTCGGAACTCGAAGCACAAGCATTTCGCTACACTTGCATTAACACCTGCTAACTATGTGTATGTGACTAATACAATTTGTTTTGATTTAAATGTAAATGTATTATCAATATTTGCGCATAAAGGTGTTTCCACTGCTATTTCTCTACATTTTACTGACACAAAAAGATCTTACCTTGTCTAGCATATTTTGTTTTGTCTACAGTTGGACAGTTTACAGACAAATTAGCTTTTTCTGTCAGACCTGTCGTAAAACAAATTATCAGACAAGTCTTCAGAAAGTAGTCATACCCCTTAACTTATTCCACATTTTGTTGTGTTTCAGCCTGAATGAAAAATGTTTCTCACCAACCTACACACAATACTCCATAAAGACAAAGTGAAAACATGTTTTTAGAAAGTTTTGCAGATTTCTTGAAAATGAAATACCCCAAAAAGTTGATCATATTACTTTTATACCCTTCCCCAGATATACAGTATGCCTCATCACAAACGTAGCTCTATGGACAGTTCCTTGGGACTTCAGGGTATAGTTTCTGCTCTGACACACTGTACACTGTCAACTGTGAGACCTTATATAGACCAGTGTGTTTCTTTCTAAATCATGTCCAAACAATTGAATTGGCCACAGGAGAACTCTCATAAAGTTGTAGTGACGTCTCAAGGATGATCAAAGGGAATTGGATGCACCTGAGCTCTAATTTGGAGTGTCATAGCAAAGGGCTGTCGTCAAGACAAAGGGTGGCTACTTTGAAGAATCTCAAATATAAAATCTATTTTGACTTGTTGAACACTTTTTTTGTTTACTACATGATTCCGTGTGTGTTATTTCATAGCTTTGATGTCTTCACTATTATTCTACGATGTAGAAAACAGTCAAAAATAAAGAAAAATCCTTGACTGAGTAGGTGTGTGCAAACTTTTTACTGGTACTTGATGTAAATGAGGTGTTTCTGGATTTCATTTTCAATGCATTTGCAACAATGCCTAAAAACACGTTTTAATGTTGTCATTGTGGCGTATTGTGTGTAGATGGTTGAGGAAATCAATCAATTGAATCCATTTTGAAGGCTGTAAAAACAACACGTTGAATAAGTCAAAGGGGATGAATACTTTCTGAAGGCACAGTACTTTACTCGCATAAAAAGGTTGGATGGAAACCTGGTTTCTGTGATTGTTTTCAATTAAAATGGCCGAAAAGAAACAAAAATAGCTTAGCAAAGAGCAAGAATTTCGCTAGGACTGTGTGGGAGTGGTCTGAGTGGGGACGGGGGAAACTAGCTGTCATTGGCAGAGAGGTTTAGGACTGTCCACTGATTTACCACCTGGTGAATCCAAAACAGGTGGTATTTTCAAACAGCTCTTAGACTAAAAGGGCATTATCATCATCATAAAAATGTCACAGTATTATTCCAACCTTGTAGTATGGAAATATATATAAAATACAGGTCAATCACGCTTTTGACTGCCCTGGTTCTTTAATATCTGAAATCGGTATTTAAAAAAAAAGCCATATCTCATCTTCATATCGCACGCATTATTCGTATGATCTCAGCGAAAAGGTCAGTCAGGGTGATCTAAGATGTGATAGAAAAGTGCGTCATAGATGTTGTTTTATGTACACCCGCCTCCTTAACCATTTACGGAGTCAGGCTCCAAAACCGTCTGGTATTAAAGATCACCACTTGTCAATCCAGGTCAACTCAAACCTTGACAGATTGATTAATATTTGGTTGGAAAGTCTTAATGATGGCAGCACAATTAGTCATATGCATAGTCATTATGGAGTGAAGACATCTGCAGCAAGACAGCATTGACTGGATCACTCGGCAAGATTAAGGCCTATTGCATTAATGTAACCTTGGTCCTTGGTCTTTTATCAACGAACTAAAATGTGAGACATTTTCAGACAACGTGTTCGAATGAAAACGTCTTTTTAGATAGCATTTCTGATGTGTGCAACTTCATCTCATTTTTCGACTTTCAATGTCATTATAAGCAACACATTTGGAGATTAACCTAAATAAACGGATTTCATTGCAGCTGTAGGGCTACAAATGCAATAGGAAAATAAGAAGTGAACTTTTGATTTAATGACACATCCAAAAGGGCCCGTCTACAATGCAAGAGGATGCGTGGAGCTTTATGGAGATGTTTTATTAAACGAAAATAAATACATTTGTTTATACTTCCAGAAGACAAAGGAATTCAAGACAGTCATACATGCAGACTGACATTTACATTGGTAACGGTACAGGTGCATGGGCGTATCACAAGCCTGGGTCTCGGAAATGTTGTGCGCCTGAGGGGAAAGGTCTGTGACCGGGGTCAGTAACAACGCAGGAAGAATGTGTTGCATGCGGTGCCTCGCAGACAGTCACAAAGCCTTCCGATGCGCGGCCCGTGCTTCATAGCGCACCGCTCTCCAACATCACACTGTAAATATGAGAGGAGAGAGAGTGTTAGCAAAATTCGTTAGGTCCTTCTTGCACATTTCTGTTCCCAAATAAAAGCACATTCAATGTAACAGACAACTTCCGACAGCACCGTAGGCTCTGCTGGCACTCCAAATATATGACTCTCGGACGACCTTTTGCGCTCATTCGGTTTTGCGTTAGGTGCGTTTTGGAACTGAGATATGTAAGGTAGATGTAAAAGAACTTAGATTATTCTTGACTTACCCGTGGAATGAGACTTGCTTTCTTCTCCACTGATAGACCTATCATGTTGTCTTGCTGCCCGCCTTCTAGAAGCCCCTCGAGCACATCAGCCTGAAAAAAAGTCGCCAATAAAGATATTTAGAACCATCTTCACTATCAACCCAAATAAATATTGCATGGCATCTATTTCTCGACATTAGCTTGAAGGCGGAACGATATAATCGGCAACTTGACATTGGGCAAGAATGGGCGCAAATGCATAATGTACATAATAGATATCTTACATAGCTCATTTGAACACATAAGGTAAAAGTAGACTGTCCTCAATCTCCATCACAGAATAGTTACACATCAGTTGATGGTACAACATAAATAAATGCTTGAACAAGTTCTGGATTGGTTTGAGTCAAACTGTTTTTTCCTAAAATCCTCAAAAAGGACAGAAAAATAAGTAAATGAGTAAATTTGACACACCAAATTTCTGGTGACATATCCCAGTGGAAATTGTTCCTCTTGTGAAGAGAGTATGTTATCGGGTGACATCTGCTCCTGGCAATCAACACTGAAGACAGACAGACAGACGCCCAGGTAGAAGACTGCGCGGACCCTGATGCTGTCCATGGTGCTGAAAATCTTCCGCTTGAACTGAGAGGATGAGAAACAAGTCGTACTTCAGCTAAGTTCTCCTGGCAACTATCCGTGACTTTGGTATTATTCTCTCCCTCTCTATTTTGCAGTTCAGGTCCTCACTCTTCTGCTCATGGGTGCTGCACTTGCTTCTGTTGTTGCTTGGAAACTTTCTCTATTTATATAGAACCAGCCCGGTGCTGCTCCCATTTCGCTCGAACGTCATCACCTTGGTCTCCTCAGACCGTGTTTTGCACGGATTGGGTGAGATGGGTATCTCGGTCAATGATATTAAACATTCCCACCACTCCAAGGAATTCAACCACCAGGGTGAAACTTTAGGAGCCGATCTATAGTAGTGGGATGTAGTTTGGGGGTGCTGCAATTTTTCAGGTTGGGGGGTAGGGATGCAGGTAAGAACAGCAGGTACAGTGGACTACTTTTTATGATTGTTTAACTTAATGTATTTGAGTATTTACCAGCATTTACCAGCATACCACCTGTACACTCTCGTTGGCTGGCCCTCGCTTCATACTCGTTGCCAAACCCACTGGCTCCAGGTCATCTACAAGACCCTGCTAGGTAAAGGCCCCCCCTTATCTCAGCTCACTCGTCACCATAGCAGCACCCACCTGTAGCACGTCCTCCAGCAGGTATATCTCTGGTCACCGCCAAAACCAATTCTTCCTTTGGCCGCCTCTCCTTCCAGTTCTCTGCTGCAATTGACTGGAACAAACTACAAAAATCTCTGAAACTGGTAACACTTATCTCCCTCACTAACTTTAAGCACCTATAATTTTAACCATCTATAATTTAGCCCAAACAACTACCTCTTCCCCTACTGTATTTATTCATTTATTTAGCTCCTTTGCACCCCATTATTTTTATTTCTACTTCGCACATTCTTCCACTGCAAATCTATCATTCCAGAGTTTTACTTGCTATATTTTATTTACTTCGCCACCCTGGTCTTTTTTTTGCCTTTACCTCCCTTATGTCACCTCATTTGCTCACATCATATATATACTTATTTTTCTACTGTATTATTGACTGTATGTTTGTTTTACTCCATGTGTAACTCTGTGTTGTTGTATGTGTTGAACTGCTTTGCTTTATCTTGGCCAGGTCGCAATTGACAAGCATTAGACAGGTTGAAATCTGTCCTTTGGTCTGGAGTCCAAATTTCTGATTTTTGGTTCCAACCACTGTGTCTTTGTGAGACGCAAAGTAGTTGAACGGATGATCTCTGCATGTGTTGTTCCCACCGTGAAGCATAGAGGAGGAGGTGTGATGGTGTGGGGGTGCTTTGCTGGTGACACTGTTGGTGATTTATTAAGAATTCAAGGCACAATTAATCATGATGGCTACCACAAGCATTCTGCAGCGATACACCATCCCATCTGGTTTGCACTTAGTGCGACTCTCATTTGTTTTTCAACAGGACAATGACCAACACCTTCAGGCTGTGTAAGCGCTATTTGACCAAGAAGGAGAGTGATGGAGTGATGCATCAGATGACTTGGACTCCACAATCACCCAACCTCAACCCAATGTAGATGGTTTGGGATGAGTTGGACTGAAGAGTGAAGGAAAAGCAGCCAACAAGTGCTCAACATATTTGGGAACTCCATCAAGACCGTTGGAAAACTATTCCAGGTAAAGCTGGTTGAGAGAATGCCAAGAGTGTGCAAAGCTGTCATCAAGGCAAAGGGTGTCTACTTTGAATAATCTAAAATATAACATATATTTTGATATGTATAACAGTGTTTTCGTTTCTACATGATTCCATATGTGTTATTTCTTAGTTTTGATGACTTCACTATTATTCTACAATGTAGAAAATAGTAAAAATATAGAAAAACCCTTGAATGAGTAGGTGTGAAAACTTTTGACTGGTACTGTATGTTTTCCAGTTTAAAAAAACATACTTTGCCAATGCAACTTATTTGTATGTGAAAACTAAAATGGTCTATTATTTTATTTTCCATTTTAGTAGACGTTCTTATCCAGAGCTGGTAGCTTCATTAAATAGTACCCGCAAAACACCAGTCTCAACATCAACAGTGAAGAGGCGACTCCAGGATGCTGGAGGGATGCTGCTCCAGGATGCTGGCCTTCTGAGCAGAGTTACAAAGAAAAGCCATATCTCAGACTGGCCAATAAAAATAAAAGATTAAGATTGGCAAAAGAACACAGACACTGGACAGAGGATCTCTGCCTAGAAGGCAATCATCCCGGAGTCTTCACTGTTAATGTTGAGACTGGTGTTTTTGCTGGTACTATTTAATGAAGGTGCCAGTTGAGGACTTGTGAAGTGTCTGTTTAGACACTCTAATGTACTTGCCCTCTTGATCAGTTGTGCACTGGGGCTTCCCACTCCTCTTTCTATTCTGGTTAGAGCAAAATTGCGCTGTACTGTGAAGGGAGTAGTACACAGCGTTGTACGAGATCTTCAGTTTCTTGGCAATTTCCCGCATGGATTAGCCTTAATTTCTCAGAACAAGACTAGACTGACGAGTTTCAGAAGAAAGTGATTTGTTTCTGGTTATTTTGAGCCTGTAATCAAACCCACAAATGCTGATGCTCCAGATACTCAACTTGTCTAAAGAAGGACAGTTTTCATTGCTTCTTTAATCAGAACAACAGCTTTCAGCTGTGCTAACATAATTGCAAAAGGGTTTTCTAATGATCAATTAGCCTTTGAAAATGATAAACTTGAAATAGCTAACACAAGGTGCCATTGGAACAAAGGATTGATGGCTGCTGATAATGAGCCTCTGTTCGCCTATGTAGATATTCAATAAAAAAATCTGGTATTTCCAGCTACAATAGTCGTTTACAACATGTTTTATTTTATCTTTATTTAACTATGCAAGTCAGTTAAGAACAAATTCTTATTTTCAATGACGGCCTAGGAACAGTGGGTTAACTGCCTGTTCAGGGGCAGAACGACAGATTTGTACCTTGTCAGCTCTGGGATTTGAAACTTTAGACTAGTAACCTTCCGGTTACTAGTCTAACACTCTAACACTCTAACCATTAGGCTACCCTGCCGCTCGTTTACAACATGAACAATGTCTACACTGTATTTCTGATCAATTTTATGTTATTATAATGCACAAGAAATGTGCTTTTCTTTCAAAAACAAGGACAAGTGACCCCAAACTTTTGAACGGTAGTTTATATATATTTTTATTACGAGTTTCAGGGGGTGCTGCAGCACTACCCTACTATGACCACCAGGTTTATATCGTGCCTCCAAAGTTGCAGCCTGGCCTCAAAGACTAAATGTAACATAGTACATGTAAATCTCTGCCACTAAAATCCAGTATATTTTACTTTGTTATGATTACATAACAAAGAGGGAGGTTTGTCTGGAAAGATGGACAGGCGTATAAAACAAACATCTAGTAACCCAAAGGTTGCGTGTTCAAATCACATCACAGACAATTTTAGCTCATTAGCAACTTTGAAACTACTTACTACCTTTTAGCTATTTAGCATGTTAGCTAGCCGATGTACAAGCACAAATTAATTCATACCATACAAAACTTAATACTAAATGTAGGGAGAGCGATTTACATTTACTATGTTGCGCCTACCCCTGAGTCCAGGTTGAAAGTTGTCTTATTACCATATTGCTATGGTGCTACATCAGATAAGATAAGTGTCAACATTCTGAATAATGCTTTATGATTTATGGTGTTCTCATTTCTTCAATAGGCATCAGCCCGAATGAAGGAAACTGCAATATGGCTAGTATAAACGCATATTCATTTGCAACAGGTTAGAATAATTATGTTAATGACCTTGTGCACATTTGGAAATAAATTGCCTTCTAATACCGTCACGAATAGGACAAGATTGTGTAATATAGTCTAATATGAGATTACTGATCATCTCATTGTCAGTAAAAAGTGACCTACACCTGTGACCAATAGCAATCTTTAAGATAGGCTTAACTGACATGATTCAATTAAATGCCATATTATTTTTCAATATTTAGGCCTAAATGCACATGAGGGGTTTATGGATGTTTCTCAATGTTGTGTGACTGACTCTGCCTACAGTGGCTAAAGCACAAAAGCAAGTGACACTCTCCCATATGTCATTTGCTGGGGTACTTCATGCATGGCTCCATCGCTAGATGAGGGCATCACTCTAGGCGTTAAGGCTTGAATTATTACTTCTCTGTGGAATTTTCTCTCTTTCTTTAATGTAATTCTAGTGTGATTGAATCCAATAATTATCTGATAGTGTTTATTTATGGGCAATCAAGGCTACCTAGAGAATAGGTCCACCATAAATGTAAAATTGCTCAATTTATGGTGTCCAACAGATATATCCTAGGCCTAGACAATATCTGAGCAATTTCTGGTCCGTAAACAACATGCCTACAATCAATTAAAAAAAAAGTTTCCTCAAAGCAAATCTCGAAGGAAGAGCGCCGGTGTCAGGTGCACAGCTTGTTTCAGAGAATGAGGGCAAACTGTGCGTTTCTCAGATTTAGTAAAGCGCTTTGGGATTAGACCCCCGAGGAGCGTTAAATGGGACCATGCATGCACTGGCCTCTCTTCGCATTATGGCTTTGATGAGTTAGAATGCAGCTTGCGCTTTGTGGAATTCAAAGTACAAGGAGGCTTCAGGCTTCTCCCGCGCGCATCACGTGGGTCCGTCTTATATTAGACCTATAAATTGAAAACACGTCTTCAGACTTGTCCTCACTGTTCGCCTCCGGGTCTGTATCAAAAGTAGGATTGCACAACAGGTGCAAAAATTATATGGTCCCACTGATTGCTAGAGAACGTAGCTGAAGCATCACACAAGCACAACCTTTCTGGAACATTGTGCTAAGTAAGAAACAGTTGGGGAAAGTATTTCTGTGTCATGTTGAACTTAGTCAAATACGGAATCAAACGTTTTCGGAACATCACAGTTGATAGATACATGTTCGACAGCTGTCATCACTGTGGT